>NC_045158.1:23817533-23822533 GCF_900700415.2 Clupea harengus | reverse complement strand
GTCACAAGGGGGTAGCATTGACACAGTTCTGCATGAGCTGCCGCTGGGAGAGAGTGCGCTCCTGGGCTGGGGGAACAGACTGCCGCTCATGTAATTGAGGTCTTGGACCTTTTACGCGAGCATGTATTGGTTTGTATGGGGAAATGTTCAAGGAACAATGGATTTCCATAAGTGGATGTAAAATTGTATTTGGGACTAGCAGCGGCACGCTAACTGCTCTCTAAACAATGACAGAGGCTGGCCACGCGGGGATGTGACTTGTAATTTCTCTGTGCCGCACGCTTGGAATGGAATGGAATAAAGCATTAGTCTTAAATATGTGAGCCAGAGACGCAAGGCACGGCTTTCACGGAGAAGGGCCCCAGTCCGTTAGACTCGTCTCAACAAAAACGCACACATTTGCCATCGAGTCAAACACTATTTAAAAAGAAATGAAGTAATGAAGTCCCTTAAGAAATACGCATCAATAAACTACTGCTTCTGTTCTAAAGCACTAGGGGAAAATACACATAAAATATACAGGTTCTATCTCAGAGCGTGTGTTTTTAAAACGGGTTTATTGCACATTTTAGAGATATTTTTTATCACTGACATGAAAATATATTTGTTTTCCGCGGCGCACTGAAAGGGAAATCTCTCAGAAAAGGTAAACACATTTTGAAGGGCCATCAGCTGTAAGCACACTAATCATGACTTGTGTGTGTGTGCGTGTGTGTATGTGTGTGTGTGTGTGTGTGTACGCACACTCATCACGACTGACGGCAAACGAACCACACAAACACCAGGTCACAATTATTACCTCTCCGCTGTACAAATTAATCCCCTCCAATCATTAATCACCGCTCCGATCTGGCCAAATAGCAACCTAATAAGCACTTGGCTCGATCCATCTCCTCATCTGAGGTAATACTTTAGAGGAGCAGAGCACCACCGCCTCATAAATAAAGGTTACACATTTGCATGGACGGTTCATCATGAATATTGCATCCTGTGTACATGAAAATTCAAATACCCTGCTCATGAAATATGGCCGGGCGCTATAAACTTGTATACATGCACAAATATGCACAAATACACACACACTGACACACACACACAATTCCATATAGAAGCAAAATGTAGTCTTCCTTTTGATGAATAAAAAATGAAAGAGAAGTTTGACCAGCAGGATTTCTCTGGCCTTCAAAGGATCCCTAATTCTTGTCTCCATCACATTTCACTCTGGAGACAAAAACATTTTTGAATGAATTTTAGGACTGTACTTAGTAGCTTGGTGTGTGTGTGTGTGTGTGTGTGTGTGTGTGTGTGTTTAGACTATTGTGATTATTAACTAAATACATTACGGGTGATAGACAGGCATGATCCAAAGACAAATATCACTGAACGTGTTCCCAAAGTAATGACTCGTTGACATTTTGTAAAACAAGGCAAATAGATTTACTGACTGTTTACTGAGTCCACAGCAGATGTTTACTTACTATGGGTCATGAAATTTCTCCTACAACAGATTTCCACAGTACTTAGTATTCTGTTGTTTTTTTTTTTTAAACCGTCTGCACTTTTCTTCTATGATCTATAAATAACAGTCACTACAGCAAAAAATCTTAAACAGCATTAGAAAAAAAACATGAGATAATTGTTGAAATAATTCATACGTTTGTTTGTGTGGTGCGTGTGTGTGTGTGTGTGTGCATGTCTATATATGTACCGTGCTGTATATGTGTGTATGTGTGTGTGTGTGTGTGTGTGTGTGTGTGCTGTTATATGTATGTGTGTGTGTGCTGTTATATGTATGTGTGTGTGTGTGTGTGTGTAGCATACTGTATGTATGTATGTGTGTGTGTGTGTGTGTGTGTGTGTGTGTGTGTGTGTGTGTGTGTGTGTGTGTGTGTGTGTGCGTGTGTGTGTGTGTGTGTTTAGCTGTAGGGAGAGTGAGCTGCTGTAGGGAGAGTGAGCTGTAGTGAGAGTGAGCTGCTGTAAGCTGTAGTGAGAGTGAGCTGCACACACACACACACACACACCAGCAGGCCAAGGGTGGGTGGGTGGGGCATCTAGGGACTGTTCCCCTGAGGAGGGTAGGGGAGGGGGAGGGGGAGGGGGAGGGCTAGAGCAGCCCCACCATCAGAACACACACACACACACACATACACACACACATACACACACATACACACACATACACACACATACACATTCCATTGCAAATATTATTTCTCTCTTCAACCAAATACAGTAATTAAGCTACACACAATCCACAGGCTTATTTTCATATTTTCATCTGTAATGCAGCTGCGGTATATGTATGCTGTGAGTGTGTTTTTATGCTGTGAGTGTGTGTGTGTGCAGGCTGTGTGTGCAGGCTGTGTGTGTGTGTGCTGTGCTATCTATACTGAGCCTCTTGATGCTGGAAGGGGAAACCACTAGAGAAGTTATTCAAATGACTACTGTGACTTGCGTGGTGTGACTCTATACCATGATCCTCTCTGCTCACGTGTCAGACTCTATACCATGATCCTCTCTGCTCGTGTGTGACTCTATACCATGATCCTCTCTGCTCGTGTCAGACTCTATACCATGATCCTCTCTGCTCGTGTCAGACTCTATACCATGATCCTCTCTGCTCGTGTCAGACTCTATACCATGATCCTCTCTGCCCTTTGCTCGTGTGTGATTCTATACCATGATCCTCTCTGCTCGTGTGTGACTCTATACCATGATCCTCTCTGCCCTTTGCTCGTGTGTGATTCTATACCATGATCCTCTCTGCTCGTGTCAGACTCTATACCATGATCCTCTCTGCTCACGTGTCAGACTCTATACCATGATCCTCTCTGCTCGTGTGTGACTCTATATACCATGATCCTCTCTGCTCACGTGTCAGACTCTATACCATGATCCTCTCTGCTCGTGTGTGACTCTATATACCATGATCCTCTCTGCTCATGTGTGACTCTATATACCATGATCCTCTCTGCTCGTGTGTCAGACTCTATACCATGATCCTCTCTGCCCTTTGCTCGTGTGTGATTCTATACCATGATCCTCTCTGCTCGTGTGTGATTCTATACCATGATCCTCTCTGCCCATGTGTGATTCTATACCATGATCCTCTCTGCTCGTGTCAGACTCTATACCATGATCCTCTCTGCTCGTGTCAGACTCTATACCATGATCCTCTCTGCTCTTTGCTCGTGTCAGACTCTATACCATGATCCTCTCTGCCCTTTGCTCGTGTCAGACTCTATACCATGATCCTCTCTGCTCGTGTCAGACTCTATACCATGATCCTCTCTGCTCGTGTGTGACTCTATACCATGATCCTCTCTGCTCGTGTCAGACTCTATATACCATGATCCTCTCTGCTCATGTGTGACTCTATATACCATGATCCTCTCTGCTCGTGTGTCAGACTCTATACCATGATCCTCTCTGCTCACATCGGTGCCCACTGAGCACCGGGCACTGGAGACATAGACTGGCACACAGACTGGCATCTCCAGGGCAGGGTGGCATGGGAATGAAAAACGTGCTGCTTTTTAAAATCATTCAGGATCATACAGCCGTTGGGTCTGGTCAAACTAATCATTAGTTTCTGACTGGACAAGAGGCATTCCATGAGTGGGCATGGTCCTGGTGCAACCCCATCTGGACTCTTCACCGCCTTGACTGCTGAATCGCGCAATGTCAGCATTCCATTCATTCAAAGACAGAGAGCAGATTTTAACGTTACATTTGACAGTGATTTTTAACGTTACATTTGACAGGGATTTTAAACGTTACATTTCACAGGGATTGTTAACGTATATTTGCCAGGGAATTTTAATGTTATATTTGACAGTTTTCGAGTAAGGAAAGGGAACAAATGGAGTACAGAAATGAACAAATTAACATTTGACGTAAAAACAGGTGTGTGTATAAATAAACTGATTTTAGATTATAGATAAACATATTCATTTTCAATCTATCAATTGATAAATAGAAATGAACATGTAACATAAAGACAGGTGAGTGTACAAGTTAGTGAGTACATGTAGCCTCTATGACACGACATGGCTGCAGAGTGACGTTGCTTAGCAACGCTTGATGCTGAACACTCCGGCTGGAACATTTTTTTTTGGAGTGGAGAATGAATAATCCAAATTGAAAAATGAACGAAAGAAATCCAAATCTGGGGTCATCAAACTCAATTATAGTAGTAATAGTAGTGGAACTGTTGTATAACAGCAATAATACGCTCGTGTCCGTGGGTTTGGTGAAGGATATCCCCACAGCTTTGATTAAAGATGTAGGTACGAGGCTGAAGGCCTTGGTTGATATCCTTTACCAGCAGCATTGTCACTCATGCCTTAAGTACCCTGTAGCTAATGTACAGCAAGAATCTGCATCTGTGTGTGTGTGAGTGTGTGTGTGTGTGGAAGTCTTCATGTGTGTGTGTGTGTGTGTGTGTGTGTGTGTGTGTGTGTGTGTGTAAAAGACATGTGTGTGTGTCAGACAGTCGGGGCTTTTCTTCAGCACTCCTAGTGAGTGCACAGTGCTCACACACCACAGTGACATTACAGAGTGCAACGGCAGCTCTCTCTCACTCACACACACGCGATGACTGATGAGCTCTCTACAGTCTGTGCATACCTCTGCCACTAAACTCACACACCCCAACCATGACTGTCATATCACCACACACTCACTCGTGCACACATAATCACACACACACACACACACACATTCAAGTGCTACTGAGCTATTTAAGCTTTAAAGACAGCGTAGAAAACATTGTATCTTGTGTTCTGCCCCCCATGACCATACAATCACGCGTGTGTGTGTAATTCTTTATTTAAATAATTTCTATTATTTCTACCTTGCATTAATTATATTAATTCTACCTCGTAGTTCACTGAGGGGGGATCTGACAAGCACACACACACACACACACACACACACACACACACACACACACATAATGAACTCTGAACTGCATCCTCTCCTCTTCGTTCACTGACACA
>NC_045158.1:23802533-23807533 GCF_900700415.2 Clupea harengus | reverse complement strand
ATTATACCAATTATGAAATCAACCAACAACTGGCTCAAAAAGCAATCAATTGTCAGGCTGGAAAGCATTCTGTTCATGGGGGCCATTTTGGCTCGGTGGCTACATAAGAGGCGTGGGTGTGTGGCTTTAATGGCTTCCAAATGCTCATTTTTCTTTTGGTGTGTTTTTTTCCTCTTTCACTAAACGTCCATTACAATTTGCCATCACCCTACTCCACCATCTCCCCCACCCCACACACACACACTCCCACACACACACACACACACACGCACACACACCCACACACACCTTTCTTCTACACATGACCCACTGCTGTAGAAGTATTGGGGAGTGATATTGATGAGCACCCCCCCCCCCCCACCCCACACACACACACACAAACACACACACACACTTTAACATTACCTATGAAGCCAATTACGCAGCCAACATATGAGGAGCATGTTTGTTTCCTCTTGGGAGGGAGGCTGCTTCGCTGTGATCTGGCCACAGTTATCTCCTGAGGAGCAGACATGGAGAAGAAGAGAGTGGAGGGACCTGACACATGTGACCACAGCCATCCCCATCCTCTCACATCAACCAGCTTCACATGATAATACACACTCAGTTAAAGAGCACATGCTATTGGGTAGGAATAATAATAATAATAATAATAACATGCTTATGCAGTAATAGCATTATAGCACAGGTGTCTATGTAACCATTGGATTGTAGATGTGCAATGTTGTAGATGAGCAGAAAGTGAAATACTGAATACTGCTGTAGGCTAACAAATCATGCTTGAGAAATGCAGGTCGTGTTTGTGTGTATCTGTGTAAACGTAAACACTGGAGATGTAGGCTGGGACGCTGATTGGCATGTGTAAACGTAAACACTTCAGATGTAAGCTGGAGTTCCTCTCAGGTCAGCACAAAATGTCCCCTGTCATCTGCAAGTTGACATGGTCCTCGTGACAGATGCTTGTATGTAAAGACCCCGTCAAGAACGGTTGCATGCATACTCACCAGTTGTTGAGGGTATCCGCCAGACCACTGGGTGTAGTATTGTAAATACCCCCCACCCCCACTCTCTAACCCTGGGCTTATCCTGGGTGTAGTATTGTAAATACCCCCCAGCCCCACTCTCTTACCCTGGACTCAACCCTCAGACTCCACTCCTCAGATCATCGCTGTACCCGCTCCGTACCGCACCGCACCTCTCCGCACCTCTCTGCACCGTACCGCACCGCACCGCTTCTCTTCGCACCGCAACAACCTGCATCCTCTGCCGAGTGTCTGATATGGTGAGAGGGCAGGATTTGCATCCTCACAAAAGCCACTGACTGCATTTATATCTGAAGGTGTGTGACAGAGAGAGAGGAGAAGAGAGCACAGGAGGAGAAGAGAGTTATGTTAATGCTTTTGTGACAAGGTGTGTGTGTGTGTGAGTGTGTGTGTGTGTGTGTGGATGTGTTTTTGTAAGTGTCTGTGCATGACTGTGTGCTTCCATGACTGTGTGCTTCCATGTTCGTATGTGTATGTGTGTGCATGACTATCTATTTGCATGTAAGTGTGTGTGCCTGTCCGTGAGTGTGTTTGATTACATCTTTGGTGTGAGCGGTTCAGCTGACAGCTGGAGATGGCCGACTCCCTTCCCCTCCTGCAGTCACATGACCCTGTCAGGTGGAGTCACATGACCCTGTCAGTCTGAGCCTCAGCGCCCTGGAAGAGCAGAGCACACGAGACCAACCTCCCCATTTGGATCTGGAGGACCAACCACCCCGTTTGGATCAGGAGGGTGACACACATCACACTCTTCATAGACACCACTCATAAAGTCTCACTGTACTGGTGCAGCAGTAACATGAATACTTAAATACAACAGAACACTTAACTTAACACTTAAACAGAACACTCAACTCAACATTTACTCATAACACTTAACTTAATACCTAAACATAACACTTAACTTAACATTTAAACACAACCCTTAACCTCAACACTTAAACATAATACTTAACTTAACACTTAAACATAACACTTCACTTAACATTTAAACACAGCACTTAACTTAACATTTAAACATAACACTTCACTTGACATTTAAACACAGCACTTAACTTAACATTTAAGCACAGCACTTAACTTAACATTTAAACATAACACTTCACTTGACATTTAAACACAGCACTTAACTTAAACTAAACATATTTGACTCTTCTGCTTCTCTTCTTCTACCTGAACAGTTGCATGCCCCTCTTCAGTATGTTTAGTGTGAGTGTGTGTGTTCATATTTAGTGTGAGTGTGAGTGTGTGTGTGTGAGAGAGTGTATGTGTGTTCCTATTTAGTGTGTGTGTGTGTGTGTGTGTGTGTGTGTGTGTGTGTGTGTGTGTGTGTGTGTGTGTGTGTGTGTTCATATTCAGTATGTTTAGTGTGATTGTGTGTGTGAGTCTGTGTGTGTTCATGTTTAGTTTGAGTGTGTGTGTGTGTTCATGTTTAGTGTGTGTGTGTGTTTAGTGTGTGTGTGTGTGTGTGTGTGTTGTGTGTGTGTGTTCATATTGAGTATGTTTAGTGCTCATGGACGTTTAGCCAGAATAGGGTCTAAGGAACACATACAGGATTTTTTTTAATCTAATATACATTTTTATTGAAAATTCAATTCAATTTTATTTATTCATAACAACATAATAACAATTGAAAATGTCTCAAGGATCTTTACAGAGCCCAGAGTCTGAACCCCCAAGAGCAAGCACTAAGGCGATGGTGGGAAGGGAAGGCTTCCTTTCAAGAAGCAAGCAGATAAATTCATACATGCATCAGGATGAAGCGCATTAGCATACATATATATACATATACATATACATATATGTATATATACTCAAGGATACACACTGATAGTGGATGAAAATGGAGAGAGCCAGCATTCAAAGCATTGGTTGTAGAACTGCTTATTGGGTACATACTCTTTTCATAAGACTACTATTATAAAGATAGGCAGAGTTATGAAACAGAGAACTGTGTCAATGATGGCATTTATATTAGGGGTTAATAGGCTGGCACACAATAAGATGTACCATAAGCAGAGGAGAAATAGTGCAAAGCAGTGTGTGTGTGTGTGTGTGTGTGTGTGTTGTGTGTGTGTGTGTGTGTGTGTGTGTCTGTGTGTGTGTGTGTGTGTTGTGTAAGTGTGTGTGTGTGTGAGTGTGTGTGTGTGTGTGTGTGTGTGTGTGTGTGTGTTGTGTGAGTGTGTGTGTGTGTGTGTGTGTGTGTTGTGTGAGTGTGTGTGTGTGTGTGTGTGTGTGTGTGTGTGTGTGTGTGTGTGTGTGTTGTGTGAGTGTGTCTGTGTGTGTGTGTGTGTGTGTGTGTGTGTGTGTGTGTGTGTGTGTGTACATGGGAATAGGCAGCTGTAAGCAGAGGGTTTCTGTAGGTAGATCAGGTGGAAAGACTGCAGCAGCATCCCACAGCGGAGACAGTCAAGAGCAGGAGGGGAGTAACAGAGACAAAGTGGGTGGACAGAGCTAGGTTGCCTTACGTACGTGTCTATAAGTAATTATAGGGTATGGTGATGACCCTTTATGTCTATAAGTAATTATAGGCTACGGTTAGTAGGAGCAATATTTTCACAGCCATCAGCATCTGCAGGTGAAGGCCCTTCTACATGGGAGAGAACAGAGACAGGTTAGTATATAAACAGAGTGTCAGTCATACACAAGACAGTATTTCACACGCATCTTATCTCAGTGTCTGAATGATGCCCTGCCTAATTATCTAAATGTAAAACTCATTAAAGTACGGTATGCCACAGGCTGTCCAGATGGGGGGGGGGGGGGGTAACCCCGTTGAGAGTATGAATAGGGATAGGGCAGGAAAGTGTCCCCAAAATGTGGCAACAAAACAATGTAGAAAATAAGAAAGCTTAAAGCTGTTCGTATCAGAACAAAGTATCAACAAATTTATAAAATGAATCAAACAGGTCTAAATCAGCGTAATTAGATTGGAACAACGGACCAACCTCTCACTGAGAGAAACTCAGAACTCCTCATCATCAGAGGACCATGAAGCCCTTGATGGAGTGTAGGAGGCAGGCGATTGGAACTATGGGTTGGATGGAGTGTAGGGGGCAGGAGAACTATAGGCTGGATGGAGTGTAAGGGGGCAGGAGATTGGAACTATGGGTTGGATGGAGTGTAAGGGGGCAGGCGATTGTAACTATGGGTTGGATGGAGTGTAGGGGGCAGGAGATTGGAACTATGGGCTGGATGGAGTGTAAGGGGGCAGGAGATTGGAACTATGGGCTGGATGGAGTGTAGGGGGCAGGCGATTGGAACTATGGGCTGGATGGAGTGTAGGGGGGCAGGAGATTGGAACTATGGGCTGGATGGAGTGTAGGGGGCAGGAGAACTATAGGCTGGATGGAGTGTAAGGGGGCAGGAGAACTATAGGCTGGATGGAGTGTAAGGGGCAGGCGATTGTAACTATGGGCTGGATGGAGTGTAAGGGGGCAGGAGAACTATAGGCTGGATGGAGTGTAAGGGGCAGGCGATTGTAACTATAGGCTGGATGGAGTGTAAGGGGGCAGGAGATTGGAACTATAGGCTGGAGAAAATCAATCATGAACCTCACTGGGGCCCAATGCAGTTCTGCTAGTTCTGCTACAGGTGTAATGTGGTGTGAGTGTGTGTGTGTGTGTGTGAGTGTGTGTGTGTATATGACTATGTTAGTGTGTGAGTGTGTGCGTATGTGTCTGTATGTGACTATGTTAGTGTGTGAGTGTCTGCGTGTGTGTCAGCATGTGAATATGTTAGTAAGTGAGTGTGTCTGCGAATGTGTCAGTATGTAAATATGTTAGTATGTGTGTATGTGTCAGTATGTGAATATGTTAGTGTGTGAGTGTGTGTGTATACAGTATGTCAGTATGTGAATATGTGAGTGTGTGAGTGTGTGTGTATATGTCAGTATGTGAATATGTGAGTGTGTGAGTGTGTGTGTATGTCAGTGTGTGAGTGTGTGAGTGTGTGAGT
>NC_045158.1:23792533-23797533 GCF_900700415.2 Clupea harengus | reverse complement strand
CCATCATAGAGAGGCACAAACAAACAATATCACATGATGAAGAGTCCTGCTCTTCCTCTCGGTTTTTCCTTCAGATGTACCCAGCCCACACACACACACACACACACACACATACACACACACACACACACACACACACACACACACACACACACACACACAGACACACACGCACACACACACACACCCACACACACGATACACACTCAGCCGTGCTTTTGGAGAGCAGGAGGATGTGTTTTTTGTGGTGCTGATGGGGTGGTATCATCACCTAAAGTGGAGTTTTTTTCCATTAGTGTTTAAATTATGTGTACGCTAATGGCTGAATCTGAGAGAAGATTCTGTCTTTTATGACCATCTGCAGACACATTATTTAGCGAGCAGCATGAAGTAAGCCCCCATAAACTACACACACTCCCAGGGAGACACAGCGCACTTTGCCAGCCACCTCCACTCTTACAGATTACAGTAAGATCTTAAATATTCTAATGACTGCACTGCCTTTGTGTAAGTTGTAAATAAATGAGACACAAACATCTTTATTTGATCCAATTATCTTGCGCATGACATCAGGATGGTGCTTTTCATCAACACTGGATTTCTGCTGTATGTACTTAACCTTACAGAAGTCAAGCTGTGGGGCAGCAGTGCAACACGACATTCACAAGCAGCCCTCTACAGTCCTATTTCAATTCCATTCCATTCAATTCCATTCCATTCTATTCTATTCTATTCTATTCTATTCTATTCTATTCCATTCCATTCTATTCTATTCCATTCCATTCCATTCCATTCCATTCCATTCTATTCTATTCTATTCTATTCTATTCTATTCCATTCCATTCCATTCCATTCTATTCCATTCCATTCCATTCCATTCCATTCTATTCTATTCTATTCTATTCCATTCCATTCCATTCTATTCTATTCTATTCCATTCCATTCCATTCCATTCCATTCCATTCCATTCTATTCTATTCTATTCTATTCTATTCCATTCCATTCCATTCCATTCTATTCTATTCCATTCCATTCTATTCTATTCTATTCCATTCCATTCCATTCCATTCTATTCTATTCTATTCCATTCCATTCCATTGCATTCCTTTCCTTTCCTTTCCTTTCCTTTCCTTTCCGTTCCGTTCCTTTCCGTTCAGTTCAGTTCAGTTCAGTTCAGTACAGTTCAGTTCAGTTGCATTCCATTCCATTCAAATGAATTAAATTTGATCCTACAAGTCAGTATTACTTGTATACATGCTTACATAAACACTTTGCACACTGTTGTCCTGTGAAGCACAGTCATTATGTCCTCTGCCCCTGCAACTCATGATCTCATGCTGAGAACAGTGACCTTTGACCTTTGACCACTGACCCGTAACATTCCCCAGCTGTGGCCGCGGCCGGCCTCTGGACACGCCTCAGTCTCTCCTCTCTCCAGGAACGCTCTCGTGCCGACCCTCAGACCGGGTGCAGGGTTGTCGAGCCCTACCATGTGCTTTCACATTTTGGGATTGTTTTTACCGCGGTGAGATGTGCTCTTCCGATAATCTAGTATTTTTGGGGATATTTGGGGATATTTGTCTTTCCTCTGTTCGTACTGTCATGAATACTCTAGTATACTGTGAATGTTTTAACGTCTCTTCTGTCCTTCCAATACAGCATATACTCTAGTATGCTGTGACCACTATAATGTCTGTTCTATCCTTCGTATATATTCAAGTATGTTGTGACCACCATAATGTCTGTAAACGTTATAAATAAAATATAAATGTTATAAAATAAATATTTCAGCAGTAGCTTTTATTTTGAAATGGCAAAAAGCTGTGTTATTGACTTTTACTGTAATGGTGCTTGAGTAGGGAGAGGAGATTCAGTGCAGCATTTCACCTGTCTGTGTCTGTGTGTGCAATTAGACCAAACTACTCCAGTCCACACTACTCCAGTCCACACTACTCCACTCCACACTACTCCAGTACACACTACTCCACTCCACACTACTCCAGTACACACAGTCCAGTCTACTCCACTCCACACTACTCCAGTCCACACTACTCCAGTCCACTCTACTCCAGTCCACACTACTCCACTACTCCACTACACACTACTCCAGTCCACACTACTCCAGTCCACACTACTTCACTTCACACTACTCCAGTCCACACTACTCCAGTCCTCACTACTCCAGTCCACACTACTCCAGTCCTCACTACTCCAGTACTCCAGTCCACACTACTCCACTACACACTACTCCAGTCCACACTACTCCAGTCCACACTACTCCAGTCCTCACTACTCCAGTACTCCAGTCCACACTACTCCAGTCCACACTACTCCAGTCCACACTACTCCAGTACTCCACTACACACTACTCCACTCCACACTACTCCAGTCCACACTACTCCAGTACTCCACTACACACTACTCCAGTCCACACTACTCCAGTCCACACCACTCCAGTCCACACTACTCCAGTCCACACTACTCCACTACTCCAGTACACACTACTCCAGTACACACTACTCCAGTCCTCCAGTCCACACTACTCCAGTCCACACTACTCCAGTACTCCACTACACACTACTCCAGTCCACACTACTCCAGTACTCCACTACACACTACTCCAGTCCACACTACTCCAGTACACACTACTCCACTCCACACTACTCCAGTCCTCCAGTCCACACTACTCCAGTCCACACTACTCCAGTACTCTACTCCACTACACACTACTCCACTACACACTACTCCAGTCCACACTACTCCAGTCCACACTACTCCAGTACTCCAGTCCACACTACTCCAGTCCACACTACTCCAGTCCACACTACTCCAGTACTCCACTACACACTACTCCACTCCACACTACTCCAGTCCACACTACTCCAGTACTCCACTACACACTACTCCAGTCCACACTACTCCAGTCCACACTACTCCAGTACTCCACTACACACTACTCCAGTCCACACCACTCCAGTCCACACTACTCCAGTCCACACTACTCCACTACTCCAGTCCACACTACTCCAGTCCACACTACTCCAGTCCACACTACTCCAGTACTCCACTACACACTACTCCAGTCCACACTACTCCAGTCCACACTACTCCAGTACTCCAGTCCACACTACTCCAGTCCACACTACTCCAGTCCACACTACTCCACTACTCCAGTACACACTACTCCAGTCCACACTACTCCACTCCACACTACTCCAGTCCACACTACTCCACTACTCCAGTACTCCACTACACACTACTCCAGTCCACACTACTCCACTACTCCAGTACACACTACTCCAGTACACACTACTCCAGTCCACACTACTCCACTACTCCAGTCCACACTACTCCAGTCCACACTACTCCACTACTCCAGTCCACACTACTCCACTACTCCAGTCCACACTACTCCAGTTCACACTACTCCAGTACTCCAGTCCACACTACTCCACTACTCCAGTCCACACTACTCCAGTTCACACTACTCCAGTCCTCCAGTCCACTCTACTCCAGTCCACACTACTCCAGTCCACACTACTCCACTACTCCAGTCCACACTACTCCAGTTCACACTACTCCAGTACTCCAGTCCACACTACTCCACTACTCCAGTCCACACTACTACAGTTCACACTACTCCACTACTCCAGTCCACACTACTCCAGTCCTCCAGTCCACACTACTCCAGTCCACACTACTCCAGTCCACACTACTCCAGTCCTCCAGTCCACACTACTCCAGTACACACTACTCCAGTACTCCAGTCCACACTACTCCAGTCCACACTACTCCAGTCCTCCAGTCCACACTACTCCAGTCCACACTACTCCACTACACACTACTCAACTCCACACTACTCCAGTCCACACTACTCCACTACTCCAGTCCACACTACTCCAGTCCAATCCACACTACTCCAGTCCACACTACTCCAGTCCACACTACTCCAGTACACACTACTCCACTACACACTACTCCAGTCCACACTACTCCAGTACACACTACTCAGTCCACACTACTCCAGTCCACACTACTCCAGTCCACTCTACTCCAGTCCACACTACTCCAGTCCACACTACTCCAGTACTCCAGTCCACACTACTCCAGTACTCCAGTCCACACTACTCCAGTCCTCACTCATTCCTCAGTGACAGCTGCTGTATAAAGGAGGAGAAAGAGATCTAGGAAGAGTAGAGGTGCGGTATCACAGGTCAATAGCACAAAGGGCAGACAGGAAGACGAGAATCCTGGTCACGTCATATTTGCCAAGGTTATCGCGACAGCTCATTCATCACCATCCTGTTAAATGAAAAAGTATCATCTGCATTAAAGAAGCTCCTTCCTCCTTCCACACCTAAGTGCCCACTGTAAGTGTAGTGCTGACATCACTGGCCAGGAGCTAATGCAGCTAATACAGCTAGTACTAATGACCTCTGACCTCTGTGCCTCCTCTGGAGAGTTTTTATCTGACTCAGGAACTCCCAGGTAAAGATGGCGAGACCCCTTCTCTCCACTCCGGCTTGTTACCGCACTGCTCATGGACTCATGGGGTTCTTTTTAATAGGATGAGCGGATGATTGTGATCATGTTAACACAGAAAGGGGTAGTTAGGGTGGCAATCCCAATGTGTGGGCGACGCAGTGGGGGCAATGAGTAGTAGAACTTTGGGCGCTATTGATGGGTGAGCATGGGGTGCAGAAAGGACCAACACCTTGCAGTGGAGAGTCTAACGTGAGAGAAGACATAATGAGAGAATGGATTTAGGTATTCTAATAGAATATTATTCTCTATTAATTCTACGTAATAGATAGTCTTAGATACGTATATGTAGTCTTGCATTTTTGACACCCTTGGAATTACGAGAGGGCCTGCATTTTGAGACTGAAGAGTTCTTGATGAGCACTTCAGGACTAGTAAAACCCTAGGTAGTCCAGAGCTAGGCCATTCAGAGCTTTGAATGTTAGGAGGATTCTACTTTAGACCGGGAGTCAGTGAGG
>NC_045158.1:23780033-23790033 GCF_900700415.2 Clupea harengus | reverse complement strand
ACACACCTGGACAGTGGACACACACACAGGGCAGACCAGCTCAGTTCAGTTCCATGGCTTTGTCTCTTCATTGGATCTTTCCAGCAGGGTAGTCCCTTATGTCCTCCAGGGTTTCCTTCCTCTACTCCATCACTACTATAACACTATGTATATTTATATCATACTTATATCACAGCTATAACACTATGTATATTTATATCATACTTATATCACTGCTATAACACTATGTATATTTATATCATACTTATATCACTGTAAAATTTGTGAGAATGTAATCATGTTACAGAGATATGCACTAGGCATGTTGATCACATAAATACGTTCAATTTTACATTAACATTTATAATTTACAGCATTTATTTAATTTGGCACTTACAGCAAATGTTGTAGCCATGTACCATATAATTGAAATCAAACCCAAAAGGACACTTATCATGGTTAAGCATATAGCAAAGCAACTCAATTGGTCAAATTCTATGGTCAAAATAGAAATAAATAAAAGAGTTATGAAATTATGAGTTGCAATATTGCTGTATTAAACTTTACAGTTCTGCTACTAAATTAAAGAACTTGGGTCACTAGTTAATTTATCCATTAGGTTACTGGTTGCTATACCCATTACCATGGCAACAAGCAAGCATGTTTTACTTGTCTTTCCTAAAGCTCTTGATATAGCTATCTTAACCTTTAGGTTACAGAACATCTTATCAACTATAGACCAACCTATACTAACACAGAAATATGTAAAGGATATACAGGATATATGGACACTGCATATATCACTGTGATCAGCAGATGTGGACCAGTTTGGTGGCAAAGATAGATCAACTGCTCATGTATTGATTAGTGTGTGTGTTTTTTGCCACTGAGAATCAGAATCAGTGAGAGGAGACAGTACATGAGACCCAGTCACCTGGGCGCATATCAATACTCCTTACCCTTTCATATGGAAATATGGACACGGCCGCCACCACACTCAATCCATCAACGCAAGTTTGGATTTCATCGAGTGCCACATGCTCAGCAGACTACAGTCAATGTCTCACTCACGGCACTCACTGTGCACAACAGGAAATAAACAAACAAACAAAAACATCATCGGGTGGCCATCTGTCCAAAGTTAAATGACACATTTGGACTAATAAACTAGGGCAGAGTTTTACTCCCTAACATCAGTTCCATGACATCTCACATTCATCTCACATTCATCTCTGGCTCTGTATCAATGGTGTGTGTTTGTCACATTAACCTGTGTGCTGGTGGTGTATGTATCTGTACGTTAATGATTCTTATTATATATCTGTATGTTAATGTTTCTTATTATATATCTGTATGTTAATGTTTCTTGTTATATATCTGTACGTTAATGATTCTTATTATATATCTGTATGTTAATGTTTCTTGTTATATATCTGTACGTTAATGTTTCTTATTATGTATCTGTATGTTAATGATTCTTATTATATATCTGTATGTATGTTAATGATTCGTATTTTATATTTGTACGTTAATACATTTTATTATATATCTGTATGCAAATGATTATTATTATATATCTGTATGTTAATGATTCATATTATATATCTACGATAATGATTCCTATTATATATCTGTATGTTAATGATTTATATTATATATCTGTACGGTAATGATTCTTATTATATATCTGTATGTCGATGATTCTTTGCCTATTGTCTTTGTTTGGGACTTTAGTTCCCTTTAAGCTAATGCAGCACAAAATAACCGTGGAAATGAGGCAGGTAATTACAATGCAGCCCAAGTGCGATGCCCTGAGTGTTGTGGTCTCCGCCACAGACAACGCGCACGCATTTATCCTTTCTTTTAATCCCCCCCCTCCGCTAGCGTGATAAAGCTCTCCGCCTGGTAATGGCTCCTCTTCTTGGCCCAAAAGCAGTGATAATGGTGGCCGACTGGGCCAGGAGTCAGCGCGTGGAAGGTGATTAAGGAACCTTATTAAAAGCAACCTTGTAGAGGGGGGCCACGTGACGGCGGGCACATTACGAGTCCTGATCCGTTTCAAATGACACCCCGGCTTCCCGAACACGGGCGAAGAACCTGATTAGGATGACAGGCACTGAGTGATACCGCAGACCTGTTAATAACATGAAAATTAGAAGGGGCTCATGCAAAGAAAGGAGATTAATTTAGCTGGAGTCCATCTCGCGCAAATTGCGAAGTTGTGAATATGTTCCCAGATAATGAGCCTTCCTGCTTGTCAGCTCACTTGTCATTCTGTGTAATTAATGTTAAGGAAGACTCCTTCCTGATGGTTCCTATTACTCATCTAGCAAGAAAATTTCTTCGGAGAAATAATTTACATTTATTATCATCAGTCTGTTTGTGTGGTGTATTTCGCTGTGGAGTAATTTATAGCAACACCATTTCTCTCGGCTTGATTAGTCTCTCGTCAGCCTGAGATGGAATTTTTTTTCTCTTCAGATGTCTCAGAACGGAAAATTGAAAATGTTGTTGCTTCACACGGGCCTCTGCCTGCAAGTGCCACCCAACTGATCTGCACAACACACTCACACACACAAACACAGACAGACACACACACACACACACACACACAGGCTCCTGCCTGCAGTGCCACCCTTCCTGCTCATCTGTACAACACACACCGACAACACACACACTCACACAGGCTCCTGCCTGCAGTGCCACCCTTCCTGCTCATCTGTACAACACACACACAACACACACACTCACACAAACACACAGAGACCTAAGCACACATTCTTGGTGAAGATTTACACATGCACAAAGACATAAACACTTGACACTACTAATGTAGAAATACACAGGTACACACACATTTATACAATAATCCACAAACACACACACAATAATGTAGAAATGTACAGTCAAACAAACACACACACACACACACACCACACACACACACTCACACACACAAAGAATCTTATATGATGCAAACATTATTAATTCCCATGAGTCTCCTTAATGCCGTATGCAGCCAATAACAAACAGCATAATGTGGTATACAGCGCTGACATACAGCGCAATCACCGCCAGTCTTAATGAAACAATGCTGCGCAACGCTACGATTCCCCACCTGATCATCAATATGCACTCCAGTATTTCTTCCACCGAGGTGGGGCATGATTGACTGCATTAGAAAAACACAACTGGCAATAAAAATTACAGCATGGTGAGCAAACAGGCCGTTATTAAGCACGAACGCACGGCACACAAAGGCCGGTTCAGATGCTGAGATATTACCCACTGTGCAATTTACAGCCTGCATGGCTAGTTAAATCTTTTCATCTTCTCTCTGAATGGAATTTCTCATTTCACACAAACACCCCACTGATATCAGCTCTAAGTACAGGACTAGTTTGATTTAACAGTTGAACTATTTTGTTGCTGTGAGCAAATACACATGCTTTATGTTGCTCTTCCTGATGCTGTCAGTAGTTTAGTGAGGTTAGTTGGAGAGAGGTGGTGTCTGTGCTCGGATGGACACAGACACACCGTGAACCGTCTGCAGCGTGACTGTCTGTGCTCGGACACAGACGCCCCCGTGAACCATCTGCAGCGTGACCGTCTGTGCTTACTCTTCGGAGGGCCCATACTAACGGCTCATTTGGAAGGAGAAGATATTTCTATTCTGTTTTTATTTTTTTTGCTGGGTTGCTCTCTCTCTCCCTCTCCCTCCCTCTCTCTCTCCCTCCATCCCTCTCTCTCTCCCTCTCTCCCTCCCTCTCTCTCTCTCCCTCTCTCTCCCTCTGCCGTGACCATAACTCAAGTAATGTTCATCTGTGGTGTGTATTTAAATCAGTGGGGCCGGGCTCATCTGCCTCCCCTGCATCTCTGCTGGTAAATTTATAAGCCTGCTCTTAAAATGTATTATTCATTCGCGCATGTAAATAATACATGCTTGGTTCCAGAGCACATTAACCCTTTGCCTTACCAGGGCTATGCGGAGTCATTGTTTTGAAAGGCAATTATGTCATTTAATTAATGCTGTAATTAATACTGTAATTAGCTTAAATACTTTGCAACCCAGTGCCACTGCTAAGCTGTCTTAATTAAGCAGATTGAGGGATTTTGATGCCTTTTTTTTTTGCGCAGTCAGAGTGTTGCCGTTGCGGGGCATTGTAAAGGGAAACGGGGGAGATAAGTGCAGAAGTGAATTACCCAACAAAGACAGTTGAGCCTTTGAAGATCTTTCTCTCTCTCTGTACAGGCGTCGCTTTGAAATGATCAGCTCAGCTCTTTTAGGCCCTCTTCTCTCCGCGTGTTTATCAGATGAAAAATAAATAAATAAATAAATAAAAAAGCCATGGAGCAGGCTTCATAGATTACCCTAATTAAAACATTTTCATAATCTTTGATCAGTTTAGAAGGGGGGAAGAGAGCAGGAATCTTGAATAAAAATCACTTGAAGGCTGTTTTGCGTCTGTGAAGGCTGTTTAACATTCTCCAAATGCAATCAAAGAGACGAGGCACAGTGGAAAATCAGCCATAAATAAAGGCAAAGGGAAGAGAGTAAACAAGCCAGTGGGGCTCAGGGGAGTAGTGTTAAGGCAACGATGTTGAAACAGCAGTGTTAAGGCAATGATGTTGAAACAGCAGTGTTAAGGCAACGGTGTTGAAACAGCAGTGTTAAGGCAACGGTGTTGAAACAGCAGTGTTAAGGCAACGGTGTTGAAACAGCAGTGTTAAGGCAACGGTGTTGAAACAGCAGTGTTAAGGCAACGGTGTTGAAACAGCAGTGTTTGAACAGTGTTAAAAAAGGAATCTCAGACCTAGTCTTTAGGTGTCGAGAAGTGGTATTGAATCAAGGTGCTAAGTAAGAGTATTTAGACAGTGGTATTCAGTATTGATGTTCAGCAGTCTCTTCACTGGTGGCATCCTGTCGTGGTCTTCAGACAGCTGTATTCAGATAGGAATGTTCATGATTGACTGCTGTACTGCAATGTTCAGTATTGATGTTGAGATGTGGTGTTCAGCAATGTAGTGCTCAACAGTAGTGATGGGTAGTGGTGTTGAATAGAGGTTTCAGTCAGTGGTGTTCAGATAGGAATGTTGAGATCATGGTGTTCAGCATGGTGTTCAGCGTTGCGTTGCTCTCTGGCAGGCAAGCAGGCAGGCACCTATTCCGGAGCCGAGAGTTTTATCCTTGCCTGGGCTGACAGTGATAGAAAGTGTTTTCCCCAAACTAGAAAAATAGTTGGGAGAAGATAAAATAGCCAAGTGGACAGAGAACACTGAGCCGAGCCATCTCCTACCGACTACAGCCCAGAAGAGTAATCCTGCCTGTCTGGAGTACGGACCATTTCTCTCTCCCTCTCTCTCTCTCTCTCTCTTCTCTCTCTCTCCTCTCTCTTCCTCCCTCCCTCGCCCTCACCCTCTCTTCTCTCTCTCTTACTCCCTCCCTCCCTCTCTCTCTCTCTCACTCTCTCTCTCTCTCTCTCTTTGTGTGTTTGTGAGTCAATTCACACTCTCTGTACAAATATTACCATACTGCACATAAATGTTTCAGGAACTAGCGTTGCTAATCGTCGAGTCAATCTCCAGGCATTTTAAGAAGTAATTGAACACTTCTCTGTGGCGCTCTTAATTTGAAATACCTCAATGAACTTTAAGTTTGTTTTCTGTGAAAATGCCATTCCATTAACAGATGTACAGTTTGACTAATTTCTTGAAATGATAATGATTTTCTTGTATTGTTGTGGTCTGTAGTGGCATAAATGAAGGAGCATATTGCTTGCGTCAGCCATTTTGAAAGGCGGCACAATTAACATCTGAACTATTGAACATGGCTGCCAATGGCCGATAGCTGAAGGTGTGATTACTGCACAAGTAACTGAAAACTGTCCCTGTGCATTCATAAAGCCGTGTGTTACATTACTCACACACTCGCCGGCTGTCTGTGCTGTTGACACAAAGCCCATCGCTCCACCCGTAGGCTAACGGTATTTGGTTTTCGGTGATTTTATCAATGTCGTTAGAACATTCATTGAACTAAGTGAGAAATCCATCAACAGCTGACAGCTAGCTGTAGACTAATGACTGTTAGGCGATAATAATTTTTAATATGATTTTTATTTCACTTAATTTCATCTTCTCCTTACAGTGGTCCCCCGTCAGACGAGAGGGATTCGGGAAAGGGGGATACTTTTCCTTGAGACGCCTGGCCCTTTTTTCCTGAGAAGCCTAATGTCTGACATAAACTCATCTGGAATATTGCAAATAGCCGTGGTGACACAGGAGGCTGTGAAGAATAGAGAAGGTAATTTGTTTGACATACCCAAAACAGCCTTATGAGCTGGGGGTGGGGGTGGGGTGGGGTGGGGGTGGGGGGGGGGGGCGCAGAGGGGTATTACAGCGTTAAAATGAAACTCGTCTTTAAGCGCAGACGCCAGGTCCACAGCAAGCGCATGTCAACACTATAAAAAGCCAACAGCTCCAGGCTCCTGCTCGCTCTCAGATGTGACCTTTTAAAAATCGACTTTGAGGTGATAAAATTCCGAGCGCTCGGGCTCTGCCATCGGGGCTTTTATAGTAACTTCACAAAGCTTATTTCAACTCGTCTCCTGGCTTTAAGAGGGGCGCTTCCCCCCTAAACTGCTCCGAATTTTACAGAGAGTCGAAAAAAATGCTCAGGAACTATTTTGCATTTTGATGCTGTCCCAGAACGAAACTAATTTCATACTTGCCTTCAAAACGTCCCCCCCCCCCCCCCACGCCTCCTGGTGTCCCCCCCCCCCCCCCCTATCTGCTGCAGTCATCTCACAGCATGCTAACATTGCCTGAAACATAACGAAGCGCGCGGAGAGGAAATTCGTTTCTCGCAACAGGATTTTCTGCCCCTGTGACGCTTATCTCTCCGCCTGTTTAGACGATAAAAGAGGAGGAAGATAATTTCACAATTAATGGTAAAAGATCCAAGACCTCCTGTCCCCCGCCATTAGACAAAACCTCTTTGAGAAACACTCCTCCATATTTCTTAACCTCGGGTTTCAATTGTCTTGACCCTGGCAGTATTAATGGGTGAGTTAATGGCCGCCTGAGTCGCTTTAATTTATGCCAGGGTGAATTAAGAAGAAGTATAATGGATTTTGCTTTTCAAAAATGTCCAGAGCAGGCTTTTCACGGCGCTTATCTGGGAAATCAAATTATCATATTATCTCTGTGAATGGGCCTTTTGAAGCCATATTTCACATTATCTCTGCGAGGACAGTTTTGACATTCCCTAACATGATTCGGCCTTTATTGTGGCTGGCCAGTACAAGCACTGACAAAAGCAGGGAACGAAAGAACTTTCTTTTAAGAAGGAGACGCATTTCTTGCTCACTGGGGGTGAAAGTGTAAAAGAAAGCCTGGAAGAGGCATTCAGATGTAAATTAGTCACAAAGGCTGCATGCAATTAAAACTGTGAGCTTTGGTGTTGCACAGATAACACTTAAAGAAACAAATATCTTGAAATCTCTGCTGAAATCTCCTTGGGTGCATTTGCCAGGCATTCAGTCGATCTTATAGATGCTAACTTACACATTACATTTACAGTTTTGGTTATATGATCACACACACACACACAGATGTACGCACACACAAACACACACAGTGATACTTTGTCACACACAGACACACACACAAACAAACATATACACACACACACACAAACACGCACACACAGTCATGCATTATCTGTTAGAATCTCTCTGTGTGAAGGATGTGAGGTGTAATACTTTTCTTCAGGGAGTACAAGTGTTCTCAACACGGAAGAGCATTATTGCAGAGGAAGGCAGCCAATCAGGAGACAGAAGAGGAAGATGATCACACACAATAATCCATTCCACTTGAACACCCCCCCACACACACACACACACACAACCCCCTCATTTTGGAGCAGGTAGCTCAGCTAAAGCAGGAACGCGGCGGGTGACAGTGTAATGAGAAATATGATAATTCCGGAGCGCATTAATTTCATGTCCTGTGGGTTTCGCAAGATCACTTATTATTCGCTACAAATTAAATCACCATTTCATCACACACACACACACACACACACATCCTGCATCACCGGCTGTATCAAAGGATCCCTCCACGTCCCCCAGATCAAATTAATTGTGTGCGAGCCCTTTTGATACGTTTAAGTATATAATAAGATATACGTTTCAAAAGCGGGGAAAGCATTAGGACAAAAACGGAGAAGCGCGTAAGATCCGTGACCGTATTCAGTTCCACACAAGATCTCCTAAGTACTGTCTGTCCCGGACGGAATACACTCGTCTGTTCGGTGCGCGCACGTCCTAAGTGCAGAGGACGTCGTCTGTCTCGGACAGGACGCACTTGTCTGATTATGCAGACGGCAAGCTCAAGCGACGGGCTCAGTGCGGTCCCTCCCAGAGAGGGAGTGACACGCTCCACCCCGGGGTCTGAGTGTTCCGGCGGCACCCACCCACGGCCTGCCTGCCGGCGTTAGCGGTGGCGGGCCTGCGGAGGCGGTGGGCGCGGGCGGTGGGCGCGGTGGGTGGCGCGGGGGTGGCGCGGGGGGGGGCACGGTGGCAGTTATTTGGGCATTGTTTGTAATCTGTGACGGCGCTCTGTCAGAGAGGAGTGCTGATATTAGTGCGAGCGCCCAGGAGCCCCGGAGTGGTGTCACGCACAATTAATGTCCCCAGGTAGCCACTCCATTAGTCTTATGAACTCCAGGCGCTGGGGGAATGCTAATGGTTAGGATGCCGTAGGGCATTGGGAGTAGAACGCGACACACACAGACACACACAGACACACACAGACACACACAGACACACACACACACACACACACCCCTCCTTGTTTCACCCTTCAACTTCACCAGAGTGTGCACCTCCATCTCACTTTGGAGTGCTGTATAACCCCCTTCCCCCCACTCTCACACACACACACACACACACACACACACACACACACACACACACACACACACACACACACACACCACCTAGCCCCCTCAGGGTGGAGCACTTACATGCAGCAGGAGGCTGTTCACAGACTCATGTCAACATTACCCAACACCACCGCTGCACCCACAGTAACACAACAAGTCTAGTCACACACACCTTGACACACACCTTCACACACACCTACCTCTGTCACACACACCTCTCACAATACACCTTCGCATAAATCACACGCTCTCATGCAACAGTAATGCAACTCTCACAGCTCTGACTTTAGTCACACAAACACACACCAATACTTCCACAAAGCGCACGCCCTTAAACAACACACACTCACTGAAAAAAAAAAATGCTTACACATGCATTCACACAACTAACGCAAATCACACATCCTTAGGCAACTGTCAGACCCTTACTGGTGTCACACACACTCACAAGTTCACATATGTCACCCATGTCTCTCCTACCGATACACTCTTCAGATGTTCCACACACACATATCTCTACCGATACACACTTCACATGTTCCACACACACATCTCTCCTACCGATACACACTTCACATGTTCCACACACACATATCTCTCTTACACTCTTCAGATGTTCCACACACACATATTTCTCCTACCGATACACTCTTCAGATGTTCCACACACACATATCTCTCCTACCGATACACTCTTCACATGTTCCACACACACATATCTCTACCGATACACACTTCACATGTTCCACACACACATATCTCTCCTACCGATATACACTTCACATGTTCCACACACACTTCCCCGATGTACACACGGCTACACACCCTGATACATACTCACTCATCTCTCTAAACAATTCACACACCCTCACAAAGCCCACACACACACACACCCTCACAAAGCCCATACACACACACACACACACACACCTTCACAAAGCCCACACACACACACCCTCACAAAGCCCACACACACACACCCTCACAAAGCCCACACACACCCCTTTAACCTCAGCATGGCCTCACACAACCTCATGCACATTTAACATGTATGTAACTGTAATGTAATCTATCGCAT
>NC_045158.1:23757533-23770033 GCF_900700415.2 Clupea harengus | reverse complement strand
CGGGGCGGCAGACAACAGGTGATGGATTACAGGGCCATCCATTCCTGAAAGCACAGGCTTCCCAGGCACGAACGTCACTGGAATTTACATTATTAATCTCCTGCGATAATCTCAGACGCAGGCCCAGCCTCAGACTGAGGGAGAGAGAGAGAGAGAGTGTGTGTGTGTGTGTGTGAGAGAGAGAGAGTGTGTATATGTGTGTGTGTGTGTGTGTGTGTGTGAGAGAGAGAGAGTGAGAGTGGGTGTGTGAGGACCATGGTTCTCCACTATCTCCACTGCAAACACACACACAGGTGGAGAGGATATGCTCCATAAATAACAGCCAGCTTTCAGCCTAATTGCTCAGAGGTGAAAATGGCCCACTTGTGTCACACTAATTACTTCTGTTTCGCCTGCCTTGCCTGAGATCCAGTATACGGGATTATATATTGTGCCTGACAACAATGAAACATTCACACTGTTGTTGTTTTTACATTTGTGTGTGTATGTGTTGTTGTTGTTGTTGTTGTCCTCTCTATCTCTTTCCTCACTCTCTCCCTCTATCTATCTGTTCGTCTGCCCGCTCATTCTCTCCGTCTCTATTCTGTGATGTATTTAAATGTTTTCATAACCGTCCGTTCTTGACACGCTATCTGGCGAGAGGAGAGTTTAACAGGAAATCTATTTAATCTGAGAATCTCATTATATGAGCAGCAGCAGCAGCCGAGGGCGCAGAGGTGCTCGACAACAGAGCGACGAGGAGAGAGAGAGGAGAGGAGGAAGAGAGGAGGAGAGGAGAGGAGGAAGAGAGGAGAGGAGAGGAGGAGGAGGAGAAGAGAGGAGGAAGAGGAAGAGATGAGAGGAGGAAGAGAGGAGAGGAGAGGAGAGGAAAGGAGGAAGAGAGGAGAGGAGAGGAGGAGGAGGAGATGAGAGGAGGAAGAGAGGACAGGAGAGGAGAGGGGAGGAGAGGAGGAAGAGAGGAGAGGATAGGAGGAGGAGGAGAAGAGAGGAGGAAGAGAGGAGAGGAGGAAGAGAGGAGAGGATAGGAGGAGGAGGAAGAGATGAGAGGAGGAAGAGAGGAGAGGAGAGGAGAGGAAAGGAGGAAGAGAGGAGAGGAGAGGAGGAGGAGGAGATGAGAGGAGGAAGAGAGGACAGGAGAGGAGAGGGGAGGAGAGGAGGAAGAGAGGAGAGAGGATGAGGAGATGAGAGGAGGAAGAGAGGAGAGGAGGGGAGGAGGAAGAGAGGAGAGGAGAGGAGGAAGACGGAGAGGGAACGACGGAGAGACAGAGAGAGAAAAGGACAGAAAGAGAGACAGAAGGGGGTGAGGGAGGACACTGAGGGTGATTGTTTAATGTCATGCGTCTATGCGTGTAGAAGTACAGAGAGAACTGGATCTAAAAGCCTCTCCCTCTCCTGCTCCATTTGAGTACATAATGATTAAATGTTTCCCATTGTGTTACAGCTGGTTGGTTTTATCATTCCGATGGGGAGAGAGAGAGAGAGAGAGGGAGAGAGAGAGAGGGAGGCGGAGAGAAAGAGAGAGAGAGAGAGAGAGAGAGAGAGAGAGAGATAGTCTAGCCCCCAGCCCCTCAATGCTTTTGACTGCTTTCCAAATATGAACTCCTTTTAAAGCCATTAAAAGATTATCACTGATTTAAGGAAATGTCTGTTAGGGACATTAGCGACAGACTGTTCCCCAAACCCCCAGAATGCCATTCTCCTCCCTCATCCGGCCTGTGCCATTTAATTTCATCCCCATGAATATGCAATGAATTTAATTCTCAACACTGTTTTCATCTTCTCCTGTAATCACAAAAAATGCCTGTGTAATTAGTTTCTAATTACTTGCTTTAATTGTTGCAGTAATCATTTTAATCACCCAAATGCACAGCCATTGTATGCTAAAGGGGAGATAATCTGTGCATACCTCCTAGCTGGCCTCTCTTCTTAAGGACTTTGATATCTAGATTTTGCCCGGGTCTCCTCATGCGGAAGGGGCAATAAGGTGCTGGGGCAATACGGTGCTAGGGCAATAAGGGGCTGGGGCATGTGGAGGTTTGATTATACTGATGAGAGAGCCAGTCAGGAAGAGAGAGAGAGAGATGGAGAGAGAGGGAGAGGGGGAGGGAGAGATAGAGATAGAGAGAGAGGGAGGGAGAGAGAGAGGGAGGGAGAGGGGGAGGGAAGGGGGCAGGGAGGGATGGAGGGACAGAAAAGACAGAGGAGAAAAAGAGAGGAGGGAAAGAGGGGTTGGAGAGATAGAGTAAGAGATAGAGAGAGATGGAGAGAGAGGGGAAGGAGGAGGGAGAGGGGGAGGGATGGAGGGACAAGAAGACAGAGGAAGGAGAGAGAAAAGGACAGGAAGGAAAGAGGGATGGGAGAGAAAGATAGAGAGAGAGAGAGAGAGGGAGAGAGAGAGAGAGGGAGGGATAGCAAGATTGAATGTCTAGGATGTGAGGGAGAGGGAACAGACTGGCAGGAGCGTGCTCACTAGCATCGCTGCAATCTGCCGGGTGGAAATTTGCATGGCCCCCGAAAAGCCATTAAGTTAAAATATACAGTTATTGTACCTTCCTGGGACCAGCGCCATACAAATGCTTATTGCATGTGCTTATAGCTCAGCCAAGCAGATGGTAAATCATGAAATTTTATGAAATGATTACGGCAGTGAGGTGTTTTGAAAAGGAGCAGCTGTGAGAGAGATGGGACCTTCTAAACACACACAGGTGTTGCTTCTCTCCCCTCCGCCCGCCCGCCTCCACATCAAAGATTAAATTATAAACAAACCGGCAAATGTTGTAATCTCCTCGCAGACACTCTACTTACGGGAGGAAATTGCTTAAACTAAGCAAAGAATTACATTTTAATTTGCATAAAATATTTATGGGGGGCTAAGAAATTTCATAGCGGGGCCCGGTTCGCCTGCCAAGTTTTGGAAATTGGCGAGCGGAGGGGAGCGCGGGCCACCCCCCTCCTCCCCCCCCCCCTTCGAACACGGCGCAGCTCCGTCAGGGACGCCCCTAATGGACACTTCACCGGAGCACATATGGGCAAGCGCCCCTAATCACGGCGAGCTGGCCGGCGCCAGGCCTGCGTTACAAGCTTGTGTTTCTCATTACGTTTTTATTCCTGCCTTGCTATTTAATTAGCCTGTGCAGTGCGGGGACCTAGTGAAGATGGCCTGGGAGTCGGGGTGCGGAGAGTCCGTCGGACGCGGCCCACACTCAGACACACGGACATGGCCTTGGCACTGCTCTGGGCCTCCCCCACAGCGCCCCCTACAGGGCCGCCACACCACAGTGCCCCCACTCCACAGCACTCCATGAAGAGTCCCTGCTTTACAGTGACCGCTATAGTGCCCAGCCTTCCAGTGCCCCCTACAATGCTGCTAACTATATGGTGCCCCCTACCCTCTACAGCGCCCATCCTCACAACACCTATACTTAAGCCTTGTGGTGATACTGCACACGTGTGTGCATGTGTGTTTGTGAGTGCAAGTGTGTTTGTTTTCATTAGTGTGTATGTCTGTGTGAGTGTATTTGTGAGTGTATTTGTGAGTGTGAGTTTGTTTAAGCCCACAGATACATCACAGGGGTGTGTGAGGTCCACGGGTAAGTTGGGTAGTTCTCTACCAGCTGAGACACACTTACACAAGCCAGTGGTGACATCACAACCAATCAAGACACCCCCACCGCGCCTTACACACCTCCAATGGTGAAATCACAACCAATCAAGACACCCCCACCGCGCCTTACACACCTCCAGTGAGACAGACAACACGCTAATGTCAGAGGAAATCTGAAGCCTTTTCCACCCTGTTTTCTGAGATTAGCGTCCCTTGTGAGCCTGTGTGTGTGTGTGTGTGTGTGTGTGTGTGTGTGTGTGTGTGTGTGTGTGTGTGTGTGTGTGTGTGATAGTCCAGTACAGAGAGGCATGCGCTACTAGGAGAGCAATACACACTGCCTTCAGCTAGCATTGACTTTGCTCTCATCTGTCACATTCACTCCAATACCACACCACACACACACACACACACACACAAACACACACAGCTGCATTATAATTGATACGCTACAAGAAGAGTTTTGACTCTGCAGATATCTGCTAGAACCACTTCAAGTTGACCTACCTCACACAACACAGCACTCTGTAAATAATAAAAATAAATAAATGCTTTGAACATATTCAGCATCTGACAGGCGCTGTTTTTGACATTCAGAGGAGATTTGCAGCTCTTGTAAATGCAGTAAGGACACCATAAACATCTACTATAAAGTTGAGCTTAATAACCACACGCCACTCACAATTTATGGGCCTCAGAAAAACTCCCCTTGCACCTTCACACACTCACACACACACACACACACACATATACACATACACACCTACCAGTTTTCCAAATTACCAAAGTACTTTTATGGCTAATGTAATGTATTTATTGTGTGTGACAGGGCTAGCTGGTAAACTATTCAAATGAGATGCGTGTTTTATTCGGGTTCTGAGGGCGCCTCAGCACACGGGTGCAGGGGCTCCGCTGCAAGGCATTCTGGGTGATTCATGCATATTCAAACACACTGCTGGTCATGGCTGGCCTAGTTAAGCAAGGAGCGTGCAGAACCTAGGGCTTGGGGTCATGAGTACGTCTGTGTGTGTGTGTGTGTGTGTGTCTGTGTGTGTGTATGTTTGTGTGTGTCTGAGTATGTCTATGTGTGTGTGTGTGTGTCTGTGTGTGTGTGTGTGTGTGTGTGTGTGTGTGTGTGTGTGTGTGTGTGTGTGTGTGTGTGCATGTGTGTGTGTGCTTTACTGCACCCCTGGCATGGAGCTGATCACACACCCCTGGCAGTCATGGTCTTCACCCTGTCTGGGGGCAGCCGGTGCCCCTGCGTCCTGCCAGTGTGAAGCGTGTGGGAAGTCAACCAGCAGCGCATGAAATCAAAGGCCCACTGATTGAGCAGCACAACCACACACACACACACACACACACACACACACACACACACACACACACACACACACACACACACACAAAGATATGTCTCTTTCACTCTCTCTCTCTCTCTCTCTCACACGTACACACACACACACACACACACACACACTCACAGGTTTGTGCCCTCTTCTCATAGACCCCCTCTCTGTGTAGGTACACACAGACACACACACACACACACACACACACAAACACCACTAGACACACTTAAAACCAGAAACACAGAAGACACACAGAAACACATGCACACCATACACATTAACACCTCATATATATATATATAACAGAAACAATACATTATTTCAAAAACCACACAAATACTGACCACAAACACAGAACGGGAATCATGGGAAAATAATGGCGAGTCATATACAACAAAGACAACATGTAGAACACTGCAGAATACATACTACAGCTAAACACACACACACACACACAGCCACACACACACACACACACGCACACACACATCACCGGCATGTAACCAGTAAATTCATGCAATTCTAATCACAAACCATGCTGAAAGGAATAACAGCAGGGCTTGGCATGAAAGCCTGACACACACAAAGAAGTCATGCCTAAAGCATGCATAAACACACAAGGAGCCAAAAACATGACACGGGCAGAGATGGCCAATGTCAGAGTGTGTCCTTTTACACAAACTCTACACAGAATAGAGGTGGCCAATGTCAAAGTGTGTCCTTTTACACAAACTCTACACAGAATATAGATGGCCAATGTCAAAGTGTGTCCTTCTACACGAGCTATACACAGAATAGCGGCAGCAGCTACGGATAACACCATTACATCTGCTCATGTGATTCATGAACGCCAGTACAGAGGAGTGAAGAAGGGAAAATAATGCCTTCATTCACTCAATAAAGCTCAGAGTCTAAATGATGAATCCAATAAAAGATTATGTCTGGTTAATCCAGAGAAGGAGAGGAGTGTGTGTGTAAGGGCATGTGTGTGTGTGAGAGTGTGTGGGTTGTGTGTGTGTGTGTGTGTGTGTGTGTGTGTGTCTGTGTCTGTGTGTGTGTCTGTATTTGTGCATGTGTGTGTGTGTGTCTGCTCTGAGTGCAGGTGTGTGTGTGTGCGTGTCTGTATTTGTGCGTGTGTGTGTGTGTGTTTCTGAGTGCAGGTGTGTGTGTGAGTGTGTGTGTGTGTGTGCGCGTGTGTGTGTGTGTCTGTCTCTTGTTTATGGAACTCTAAAGCGAGGCTGCGGTGTCTCCAGGAGTGCCGTGGCTGAGCAGCAGCACCTCATTATGAGCGGTAATGACAGATTCACCCTTTCCAATTACAGAGGGCTCTTGACTGGCTGAGGAGGGGCCGCCATAAACCACTGCAGAGGCCACAGCAGGAGACACAAGCAAGGGCCTGCAGCACAGGAGATATCAGCACAGGATATAGCCTTAGCACAGGATATAGCCTTAGCACTGGAGATATCCTTAGCACAGGATATAGCCTTAGCACAGGATATAGCCTTAGCACATGATATAGCCTTAGCACAGGATATAGCCTTAGTACTGGAGATATCCTTAGCACAGGATATAGCCTTAGCACAGGATATAGCCTTAGCACAGGATATAGCCTTAGCACAGGATATAGCCTTAGCACTGGCGATAGCCTTAGCACAGGATATAGCCTTAGCACAGGATATAGCCTTAGCTCAGGATATAGCCTTAGTACTGGAGATATCCTTAGCACAGGATATAGCCTTAGCACAGGATATAGCCTTAGCACAGGAGATAGCACAGGATATAGCCTTAGCACAGGAGATAGCACAGGATATAGCCTTAGCACTGGAGATAACCTTAGCACAGGATATAGCCTTAGCACAGGATATAGCCTTGGCACAGGATATAGCCTTAGCACAGGAGATAGCACAGGATATAGCCTTAGTACTGGAGATAACCTTAGCACAGGATATAGCCTTAGCACAGGATATAGCCTTAGTACTGGAGATAACCTTAGCACAGAATATAGCCTTAGCACAGGATATAGCCTTAGTACTGGAGATATCCTTAGCACTGGAGATAGCCTTAGCACAGGATATAGCCTTAGCACAGGATATAGCCTTAGCACAGGATATAATAATAATAATTGTCAGACTTTAATGTCATTACCGCTCATATAATCAGCCACGGCACTCCTGGAGACACCGCAGCCTCGCTTGAGAGTGCCATAAACAAGAGACAGACACACACACACACACACACACACACACACACACATATAGCCTAAGCACAGGAGATATCAGCACAGGATATAGCCTTAGCACAGGATATAGCCTTAGCACTGGACATAGCACTGGAGATAGCACTGGAGATAGCCTTAGCACTGGAGATAGCAGTGTCGCGTCTAAACAGAGTCGTCACGCGGTCTCAGCAAACAGAAGTTGAACAGCAGATGTAGAATTCTTCAGCACGGATTTATTGAAGAGTTTAAACAACAATAAGAGAAGGTCTCCGGAAGCGTTCTGACAAATAATACTCGCGCCACTGTATCTAAAAGTTTATCTACCACTCCCACAACATACTACTCCCACTAACCCTAACCCTAATGACCCACCCCTTATTTCCACTAAGTCGGATGGACCTAACCCTAAGGCTAGCCCTAGCACTGGAGATTGCAGCACTGGAGATTGCAGCACAGGAAATAGCCTTAGAACGGTCCTCAACCACAACTCAACTAACAAAATGAAATACCAAAAGCCAATAATTTCAAACCATACCATACGATACCACAACATACTATACTGCACCTAACCAAACAATACCATATTAACCAACACCTTGCCACATTGTGCCATATTGGTCCACACAATACCACACCATGAAACACAACATTACTCCATTCCACACTCTACCACACCATATTCTTATGAACCATTCAAAATAGTTTTGTGCCATACAATTACAACACCACACCGTACTACACTAAACCTTGGTTAACCAAACTATTTTGTACCATAACACATAGTATTGTGTCACTTTATGCCACGCCACACCACACCACACCATACTTTTGCATTCAATAGTAGATGATACAATACACTATTAAGTATGCTAAACCACAGGGTCTGAGCTAAAAGAAGTGTCTCCTGTGTGGTGTGGAGTGTATGGGTAAGCACTGTTTAAGTGCTAATTAGCTGAGTTTTTCTGCCTTTCTGTCCTGTCGCAGGAGGTGAGAGGAGAGGAGGCGCAAGACATGAGAGGAACAACACGCCAGCTCTCTGTCTGCAGTAGCCGAATATGGTAATTAAACGTGCTCGCAAATTACCCCAAACTCATCAACAAGCGCTTTTTAATGAAATAACATCCTTAAACGAACGCTGGGAGAACATTAAAAAAGTGAGCAATGGCTTTTCAGCGGAGTTGGGGATTTTAATTGCCTGTCGAGAGAATATTAGATAAGGCTTGATTAGAAATAAATTGAAAATCTCTTCTGAGTGCGTCTGCTGATACAATTATTAAAAGAGAGCGTGGAGAAGAGCAGCCAACTAATGGGCTCGGTAAAGGTGCACATTTGATTGATTAGACATCAATAACTTTTTAAACTAGACGAGAGAGATCGCCCAGGCAACCCCATGCAGGAAGTTAATGAATCAGATGGAACGTGGATGCATCGGCACACACACACACCGCCTCTTACTGATGTGATTCTGATGTTAATAATATCAGCCCTGATATTAAAACCAGGAATCATATAAGTCCAATTAATCTTTATGAAAAGTGTCAGTTTATCCAAAGCAAGAGTGAGAGAATGATTCTCACTAACAGACAGAAACAAGCGACTGAAAGATTTTTTTTCTTCCAATCCCAATGTACTTCCTCCTTACATATCTTGCTCATGTAAGGCTTTGACCTTCGACCTTTCACTCTGATTTACCTTACATGTCGGTGGTCATCATTGATTCCCTGGTGCCGTTAGCACCCAATTAAACTTAAAGGTCTGGCGGAGGAATCCGACTGAAAAATTATTTGAGCTCCTAATTATATAATTTCCAGGCCTGCCTGGCATAAATTGCAGTTGGGATTTTAATGGCCTTTCTTACTTGTTCAGCAGCGTATAAATTTGGGTGATCCTTGGGAGAGAAGGGTAGAGGAGAGGAGAGGAGAGTAGAGGAGAGGAGTGGAGAGGAGGAGAGGAGAGGAGAGGAGAGGAGAGGAGGAGAGGAGAGGAGAGGAGAGTAGAGGAGAGGAGAGGAGTGGAGAGGAGGAGAGGAGAGGAGTGGAGAGGAGGAGAGGAGAGGAGAGGAGAGGAGAGGAGTGAGTCATGGTGCCTCAGTGCCACACTCACTCTCATGTTTCTCTGACCTTTGGGGTGCACGCCTGATTTATGGGGCAGACAACAGGGCTTTTCAGGGCCAGGACAGACGAGTACAGTCACCCTCACACACACACCCACACACACACACACACACACACACACAGACACACACACACATACATACAAACACTCAGACATACACACACACACACACACACACACACACACAGACACACACACACACACACACACACACACACATACACTCAGACACACACAGACACAGACACACACACACCCACATACAGACACACACACACACACACACACACACACACACATACAGTACATACAGACACACACACACACACATACAGACACACACACACACACACACACACACACACACACACACACACACACACACACACACACACACACACACATATATAGATAGACAGACAGACAAGTAGAATATTTTTCAACAGGACCATTTTAAAATGGTCCTTTCACTTCACACTGCACATAGCAAAGTTGTGAATGGTTTAATGTCTTTGAGGTATATACTGTAGGTGGATAATGGAAATAATGTGCATGTAGCTGTTGTCAGTTTGACAATCAGAAAGTCACATTACACCAGCAGGTAAACATGCTGTAAAATATCTATCTTACTTACACCTGCAATGCGATAGAAGGCCATGTATTGTATTTGCAGAGATTTCTGACGGACCCCAACACCCACCAGTGTGACTCTGGGGTCAGAGTTCAGCCCACTGCTGGGTAATGGAAGACACTGGGAACACCTCCTCTTACTAGTCTAAAGACTCCACATCTCACACTTCAGGGAAGGGATGTGCTTGGGTGTGTTACACCTGACCAGGGTGTGTGTGTGTGTGTGTGTGTGTGTGTGTGTGTGTGTGTGTGTGTGTGTGTAACATTATTACAATCTGTTACTGTATGGAAAATGCAAAACATGGTAATAACATGGGGCAGTATTTAAATAGTGGAATACAGTTGTGTAACAACACAATGGGGTTATAATATAAAACAAAATAAGAATTTACTGTATAACTCTGTAATGTTTAAATGGTATTTGCTACACAGTAAATGTTTGGCTACCTTAACAACATATACAAATAGTAACTTGAATGTTTCAGTTTCTTTTTTTTCTCTCTTGTCATCGTGATGCATTACAGGGAAACTGCGCTGGTAAAACACAGTTGGTAGTGAGCTGAAGCCAGCTGCATTCAGTTAATGTTTCTGTCATGGTATTATCACTAGGCACTTTTCTGCAATAGGATTATGCATATATCTGACCAAATTATATTCTATGATTATCAGCCATGGCATGCTTTTGTGTTTTTTTTCTGTCATCCATAATTCATAACATAGAGCATATTCAATTTGTCACTATATACATTTGAAAGAGTTGAAGTTGAAAGAGTTGCAATTAAACGTTTCTGCAGTTGCCTATTAAATATTTCATATAACATAAATTTGCGGACCTATTGGTGAGGTTTTTCAGCTGATTTATTGACGTTCTCAGGCGTCATTAGTTAGCTAGCAGTTGGCTTGTATTTATAGTTATACTGCCAAACACCAGCATACTTACTGTCGTTGTTTTCTGCGATGCAGAAAAATTGTAATTCCCCTGATTGCAAGTCTCCACATAGCGAACTATAAGGTGAGAAGACAGGGAGTTACTAGGGGTGGAGCTTGCCCCTCCTGCTGATGGGTGCAATGACAGAATCGGTGGAACAGTGGGTGTTTTTTACTCTCTGTCCCTGATAGTCTATAGTCCACCAAGGAAAATGTGTCTGTATACTGATATAGGCTACTTCTAGACTGCAGCTGTCCTAATTAAGATGTATTTTAGATTATTTGTTTGGTGGGATATGAAATGAATGATCCACTAGTCCAAAGTCAGTCAATTACATAAAATCAGCATTTTTATTAGTTTATTATGTCCATCTGTTACTGCAGGTGTGTCTTCTTTATTTTCTGCAAGCATAACACACACATGGCCTATGCTACCAAACACACAAGCCATAGCCATAACCATGATGCACCAAGCACAAACAGCAACTGAACTGTGGACATAGGATGAAGGGAAAGGCACAAAGCATTTCATTTTCAAACATTAATTGTAGAAATACATCGTATTAACAAACATAAACAATAAATTCGATAATTAATTGTAATAATGTAGACAACAACCAATTAAGGGATCCTTCTGTATTTGGTTTTACATTCAAAGTGATTTTGAGACCACATTAACCCCTTCAAATTTACCTTGTGACATTTTATTCACGGAAACATGTTGACCACCTTAAATCGATGATCGCAGCTCACTCTCTTTCGATAAAAAGTAGATAGAGGTTGTGAGAGGTGCTCCTTGCCCATAGTGGCACGCAAGTAAATTTTTAATAGTTTAAAGCGACTGAAGGAACTTACTTCCTGTGCACTACTCACAAGAATTGTGATATATATTTATAGTAGCCAGATTCATGTCATTGGCTGGCTATAAGAAAGGCTAAAACCCGGCCTGTGGAGGAATCATCCATCTCCAGACGGATTTCTGCACATTTAGCGAAAGAAGAATGTTGGAACTTGAGCTTTCATGGTTTGTTTACAGGTCCAAGAGCATAGTGCAGTGCTTTCTCCCTCTGCAAGCTGGAGCTTTCCCCATGAATGTCCCTGTTTTAACTGTAAACCAAAAACAGAATGGAAGGTCCTAAGAAGGACTGGACAGCAGAGTCTTTGGTCTTTACGTCTATGGTAAATGAGTCTTTGGTCTTTACGTCTATGGTAAATTAGTCTTTGGTCTTTACGTCTATGGTAAATGTCAGAGTGATGAGTAGCCTATTCACAATACATTTGGAAAAATGTTGAGATAAATATCTCTTTTGCAAAAGACACTAGGGGGTTGTATTAGGCCTGGCCTTCTGTAATTTGATTGATTATTTAAATATAAACAATAAACATTTTTCTGTTAAGTGATAAGAGGCTCACTTAAAACAAAAACGTTAAATTCAATAAAAACATACACACTGAAAGGTTATGTAGATGGTTGATTATTTGTAGGACTCAAATCTGAGTCAAACTTTGCAAAAAGGTTTCAATCATGGATTAAAAATTACATGAAATTACATAAAGGCAAATTGGGAATAGGAAAGGTGTTCAAATGTATTTTATTCCCTTAAAACACTAGTCTCGAGTATTTAAATAATATAGGTTAAAGACTTTTTACAACTTGATG
>NC_045158.1:23737533-23750033 GCF_900700415.2 Clupea harengus | reverse complement strand
AGGTACTCATCTTTCTCACATGAAACAGAAAATGTCTTTATTTTTCCTTTGCCATAAAAGGCACTTGTGGAGTCACACCCAGAGAATGTGTGAATTCCGATCAAGGCTGAACACACACTGGTTCCGAGAGCTGATGACACCTTGGTAATGTCAATGATACGTGTCCTGTTGCCAGTCCCTGTGAAAACATATAAACTGCATGGCAAATCTGTCTGCACACTTACAGCAATGACTGCCACATCAATGTCAGAGCTCTTGATAATGACAGCTTTATGCTCCAGTGCAGCATGTTGTGCATGTAAAAACAACAACAGGTCTTCAACAACACGAACAGACTGTACACCCTCCTTAACAGTCACACAGTGACATTGATTTGTATGTGCGATGTACAAGCAGAGGTTTTTGCCCACTATTGTAAGGTCTGCATTTTTCCATGCAACATACAGGAATTCGGCAAGTGCTTCCTTATTTGTTCCTTATGAGAGAAACTTTTTCCATTGGGTTGGGGTCCTGATTTGATACTGATGGGGGAAATCACAAGTCAGCCTCTTCTTCAACATATCCTGTCTGCAACACAACAAAACAGTGACAATTAAGAGTCACAGTGGTATCATGAAAAGCAGAGAGTGGTGGAGGTGGTACAAGACATTACAGGCTAGAACATATCTGCCATACAGCACATTTAACACCAAAGATGCCCAAGAAAGGCACACAACATCACAAACCACACCACACGCACACACACACACACACATCAGCTATTCTCCTTGTTGCCAACTGGTACATGTCTGTGCAAACAGCAAGACTTAAAAACAGTTTCTCAGGCCTGTCACACACATGTTGTGTAAAGCTGGACTTGCACATGACAAATAATAAGACTTGAGAGAAAAATGCATTGCAGTTACCTGTAGTTTGAAGCCTATAATTGTACCTTTCAGTCACTCAACCACAATGTGTGTGTGTGTGTGTGTGTGTGTGTGTGTGTGTGTGTGTGTTTACCTGCTGTTAATGTTTCAGCCTTTGACAGAGGATCCCTTTGTCGTTTGCCTGCTCGGTTGATGAACTTCTCTTTTTTTTGGCAAATTATGCACAGGGCAGGAAGAACGGGGCCAGAGCCTGCGATTGGCAGCCCGGACCTGGATCGCAGTTTCTTTGTCGGACTCGTGCCCCCAGAAGTCGATGGAATGGCCTCGTGGTCTTCCGTCGCTTCTTGTCTCTCACGTGCGAGACGTCTTTCCACCTTTGCGATGGATTTTTTGTCCGTAAATCTACGATAGCATGTGTCATGGAAGCCAGCATCCTCGGGGGAATATTTTCAAACTCCACATCAACACAGTGTTTGAAGTTCAGCCATGTCTCGAGACTCGAGACGTTTGTAGGCTTGTCCTGTATGTATTCCATCGTGTAGTGGTGAAATAATGTACCTCCTCGTGCTTGACTGAAGTAATATGCATAAAACAATGTTTATTTTTTGATTTATTAAGACATTCCCGTGTATTTTCTTCGTCTTCCGTACTGCTCGATGAAGGCATGGTGGACGCCATCTTGCAACTCTGTTGACAAAAAGCAGCTACCTTATTGGTGTAGCATGATCACGTGTCGAAAAGTGCCAGCACTCGCGACCAAGATCCTATTACGCTCTGAAGAAACTAGTTCGGCATAAAACATAGGCCTTTAAAACGCACCAAAAATTGACTGGAAAGTCAGCGACGAACTTTTCTTTGGTAGCTAAGCACGACTCTTTCTTTTTTATGAACTAAATATTGTGTAGATGCACGCCTGTGGAGCGGGATTCATTTTCTAAAGGACTTTTCGTGCTTCACATTGCGGCCTATATCTATCTATAATCTGTCTATGCAGATTGGTGGATGTTCCCATTTAAATCTATCTATGCCTATCTATCTATAATCTGTCTATGCAGATTGGTGGATGTTCCCTGTTTGAATAACTGCCAGCGATGAGAGTCCAGAATCCATTTGGGCTTTGTTTCATGTTTTTTTTTATTGTTTTATAGCCTATATATGGCTCAATATGGGCAAAAGGGCATTAGCCTCGACACAACTCTCAGCAGCCAGTCTCCTATGACTAAAATAAGGAAATTACCTATGATCTCAACATAAACTAAACTCGTGCATGAGCTGTCACGTCAGTATTCCTGAAAGACTAAGCGTCTTTTGTAATTTTACAAACCCGCTGGAAAACATTTAAGAGGTGCGACAGACAAAGAACATTATAAAGAAGGATTAGCATACGGAATGGAATATGTTTTGGTTGCTTTATTTAAACTTTTCTCGTCAGTTGTAGTCTATGGAGGTCTTGACTCGTCTCCCAGTGTGGTTCAAACCGGATAAAAGCCTGATGAAAACCGGATGAAGTGAAACAGGTGCAGCTGAGAGCAGCGTTCAGTGAGCAACGATAGTTCTATCTGCTGATAAAAGGAGTATGCCTTCATTAAAGTTGGTTGAACTTGTTCAGAACACTGTAAAGAAAGGGTAACATATGTTTAGCAGTCATTATTCTGGTCATTCACTGTGAAAAAACACTTGACACACAGATCACACAGGTGAAAAAGGATTATCTCCAATGCCAGGGTATTGCCATGTGACACATACAGTGGGGAAAATAAGTATTTGAACCCCTGCCGATTTCGCAAGTTTGGCCACTTGCAAAGAAATGTGTGACCTATAATTGTAATAGTAGGTGTATTTTAACAGTGAGAAACAGAATATCAACAAAAAAATCCAGAAAACTGAATTTTATAACATTTATGACTTAATTTGCATTTGATGCAGAAAATAAGTATTTGAACCCCTAGCAAAACATGACTTAGTACTTGGTGGAATAACCCTTGTTGGCAAGCACAGACGTCAGACTTTTCTTGTAGTTGGTCACCAGGTTTACATACATCTCAGGAGGGATTTTGGTCCACTCCTCTTTGCAGATCCTCTCCAAATCCTTAAGGTTGCGTTTTCAATATGAGGGAATGGGGTTCAAGCCCAATATTCCACATTACATGGCCCCATCCATAGTCCCCTTGATGCGGTGGAGTCGTCCTGTACCCTTGGCAGAGAAACAGCCCCAAAGCATAATGTTTCCACCTCCATGCTTGACGGTGGGGATGGTGTTCTTGGGGTCATATTCAGCATTCTTCCCCCTCCAAACGCGGCAAGTCGAGTTGATGCCAAAGAGCTTGATTTTGGTCTCATCTGACCACATTCTGTCTCCCAATCCTCCTTAGAATCATTCAAGTGTTCATTGGCAAACTTCAGACGGCCCTGTACATGTGCTTCCTTGAGCAGGGGGACCTTGCGAGTGCTGCAGTACTTCAAATCATTACGGCTTAGTGTGTTGCCAATGGTTTTCTTGGTGACTGTGGTCCCAGCTGCCTTGAGATCATTCACAAGCTCCCCCTGAGTAGTTCTCGGGTTATTCTGCACCTTTCGGATGATCACCGATAACGCACAAGGTGATATCTTGCATGGAGCCCCAGACCTAGAGCGATTGACAGTTGTTTGGTGTTGCTTCCATTTACGAATAATCGCACCAATAGTTGTCTGCTTCTCACCAAGCTGCTTGCCGATGGTTTTGTAACCAATTCCAGCCTTGTGCAGGTCTACAATCTTATCTCTGACGTCCTTGGTCAACTCTTTGGTCTTGCCCATGGTGGTGAGGTTGAAGGTGTGAAGTATGATTCTTTGGACAGGTTTCTTTTATACACGTCACCAGTTGAGATCAGATGTACCTTGTTAGGCCTAATGAGGACTAATCTGTGTGCTTCTTGGGCACATAACTGGTCATTGGGAGCCAGAATTCTTGCTGTTTGCTTGGGGGTTCAAATACTTATTTTCTGCATCAAATACAAATAATGTCATAAATGTTATAAAATGCAGTTTTCTGTATTTGTTTGTTGATATTCTATTTCTCATTGTTAAAATACATCTACCATTACAATTATAGATCACACATTTCTTTGCAAGTGGCCAAACTTGCGAAATCGGCAGTGGTTCAAATACTTATTTTCCCCACTGTATCACACTTTGCTGATGAAACTAAAGATTGTGTCTCAATGAAAGGGGGGTGGAATATGTTCAGGACATTCCAAACATTAAATAAAATGTGTGAAGTAGTTGAGATTTACGTCCCTGAATGCTCCACAATACTTTAAACATAGGCCTACACACAGGCGAAAATGCATTAGCTTCAATGGCAGGGCCATATGACACGTTTCACACTTTGCTGATGAAACTAAAGATTGTGTCTCAATGAAAGGGGGGTGGAATATGTTCAGGACATTCCAAACATTAAATAAAATGTGTGAAGTAGTTGAGATTTACGTCCCTGAATGCTCCACAATACTTTAAACATATGTATTGTGACATATTTTGTGACATATGTATTGTACATATGTATTGTGACATGTTTAAAGTGTTGAACACTTTTATAGATGCACCATTGAGAGCGTCCTCTCAGGCTGCATCACTGCCTGGTACGGTAGCTTAGCTTAGCTCCGCTGCCGATCACAAGGCCCTGCAGAGGGTGGTGAAGACAGCGGAGCGTATCATCGGCGGCCATCTCCCTTCCGTGCAGGGCATCTACAACAATAGATGCCTGAGAAAAGCACGGAACATTGTTAAGGACCACAGCCACCCAGGCTATGGACTATTCACACTGCTGCCGTCTGGTAGACGCTACCGGAGCATCCGAGCACGGACTACCAGACTCACAAACAGTTTTTACCCCCGGGCTGTAAGGTTTCTGAATCAGCAACATTGAACAGTCGCCATCACCTTGTACTTCACACTCATACAAATACACTTGCTACGTATACATGGGCCATTCTACCGAATTGGTGCAAAGTCAGGTTGGAAATATTTAGAAAATTTGTATGCTTTATTCCCAAAACTTTGTCCGTTTGTATATTGAACCATATCTAAAGCACACATATCTAGTAAAAGAACCGTACATTTTTATGTTGTATTTTCAGAATGTGTTGGAATGTGTTTCCTCTCCCAAAAATTGTCACTACCGAAACATAATAATACACTATAGTAAAAGAGTATTATTATTAACCTGTTCAGATTGTGTTTCCTTCCCTTCTCTGAAGAGTATTTTTACAAATATTTCTTGAAGGTTTTCACAATGAAATCAATAAAAATGAATTTTTTTACCAAATTTCAAAGTTCAATTTATACAATTCATCAAAATCTAAGTGCAATATTTCTTTATAAAATGCAAAATACTGATCATATTGATTCCAGAGTTGATGATTGATGAAATTGAACATACATTAAACCAATCAGTATCATAACATTTTAGTTGATAACTCAATATACATTATTTTTTACAAAACATCCAGTGTTTCGGTAGCGACTGCACTGTTTCGGTAGTGACCATAGGATTTTGTTTGCAAGGTTGTATCATATTTCCTCAAACTTATTGCTTAATCTTAACTCATACCATGCTTTAGGTTGGGAATCATAAAAAAAAGCTTTTGCTGTATTTTGCTCCATGATTTTCTGACCTTCTTTTGCTCCCTGTTGGATAAATTACTGATACATTTCAACTTTCCTTCTTCCTTTCGTTTCTTATTTCTTTCTCTTTCCTTCCTTAAATATTCTTGGTGTTTCACTGGGTCCTCCCTCACTCTTTGTCGGTATTCTCTCAGCCTCTCTGCTCCACTTTGTCCTTTTGGCATTTTGGTGTCTTATGATTCTTTCTCTCCTGAACAATATCAGATAGAAATCAGCATTATCTACATGTTTACCATTTAGTCCACATAACACATTTATTTCAAAATGATGGGATTGAACTACTTACCATTCCATTTTGTCACTACCGAAACGATCATGTCACTACCGAAACTTTACCCATATGTTTCGGTAGTGACTGTTTCGGTAGTGACAATTCTAGCTAATTTTGAGCATAAATAAATAATTCTAGCAAGCACATGGCTAGCAAACAAATCTTTGAAGAGGTGTACACACAAACAAACATAATACTTTGCATAAAACCCCAAAAAGTTTACTTAATTGAAGAAAATATGTGTTCGGTAGTGACAATTCTTAAGGTTACACACTGATTTTCCGACTTTGGAACACATTTATATCAAAAGTATGGGATCTAGCGACTTACCATTCAGCCATGAGGGACAGGATGCAGTATCACTGCCTGGTTATAAATGCAGGGGTGTGGCTAAAAACCAGGCTCAGCCAATGGACTAAAACTCATGTGTTTCGGTAGTGACATGAAAACTATGGACATGATTTTTTGAGTATAGTTTATTTTTTTTTAAATTAAACCCACAATAAATCTAAATCTTCAAGTTCTGTTTAAACTTAATCATAAAGATCTTTGAAATTAGATCATTGAAACAAATAAAAAAAATGTAATAAGTGTTATTTACTGAAATTTAAATTTAGATGTCAGGGTTGGGGACAGCTACTTCCCAATAGAAAGTACCCTATAAATGATGATTTTGTATATATTTAGCTTATCCCTATTCTCATTTAATGTCTTGGGTTTAAATAGACCAATAACATATTCTTAGTAAATATCTATGTCTGAATACTTAATTGTATTGTAAATAGTTTTTCTTGTTGTGGGACCACACTTTGCACCAAATTCGGTAGAATGGCCCATATATATGCACATATTTTTATTTAATTTAATATTCCCCACCCTGGAAACTGCCCTTCTTGTATTTTCTTGTTGTTACTTGTTTATATGTTATAGTGTTATATGTTATTTCTGGTATATGTTATTTGGTATATGTTATTTTTGGTTACCTGTTGTATGCCGTCTACTGCGTAGATGTTTAGCTGCCAAGTCGTAAGAATTTCGCTGCGCTGAAGAAATTTGGTGTATGCGATAATAAACACTTTGACTTTTGACTTGACTTGACTCACAAACAAGCCCCCCTGCATCACGCTGACTCTGGGTTTGCTAATTCCAATTCACTGCATCTTAGCCCTGCATGTGCCCAAATTATTTATTATTATTTAATATTCTATCTTGTAAAACATTTGTCTTTTATTCTTGTTTTTGCTATTTTGTTGGTATGTTATGTGTTTAATGTCCTGTGCACCAACCACACCAAAGTTAATGTCCTGTATGTGTAAATATACTTGGCCATTAAAAAGAATTCTGATTCTGATAAACATATTTTCAACAGACAATAACAAAATATGAGTAAAAGGGAAGCTCTATGTTGACTCTGGGTAGTTTGTAACTCGTGAAGAATACAAACATACTTCAATTCAATTCAATTCAATTCAATTTATATAGCGCCAAACAATACAATTGTCTCAAGGTGCTTTACAGAGCCCAGTGCCTGAACCCCCCTTAGAGCAAGCACAATGGCAACAGGGGCAAGACAAAAACAAAACTGTTAATCAGGAAGAAATAACCGACTGAGATTACTGATGAGTTGTTTGCTGCACTTGTCTTTTTCACACTTGTGACACATTATTAACCCTTTAGAATGACAAAACTTAATATAACAGGCAAAGGAGGGTATCTCACCAGATCTACGTTTTGGACACTTCTCTGTTGTTGTGTCCATTGATGTATTGCATTGTTCTATGCATTCACAGTTGTAGTATGGTGTGATATGCACTTTGCGAGTACAGACACTAGGGGCGCTAGTACTAGCGGAAGGGTTGTGTTGAATGTACTGTATGAAGTTAAGAGACTGAGTAACTACGCTCTCTGTTCCTTATGCTTCGTGTGTGGTTAATGTCTTCTGAAACAACACCACAACAAAATGGCGACGAGGATAATAGTGAAGAAATGTCTCTGCTATCTATACAACCTCCTGCCGTGTTCCTGGATTGCCCAGGAGAGCCGAAAATTCAATTTACTGCGTGGAAAGGCTACTTCGACAACTACTTGCTGGCGATTGGAGGTGATGCTTTTCCTGCTGCGAGGAAAAGAGCCTTGCCAATTCACTGTTTGGGAACGGAAGGGCAACGAATCTACAACACCTTACCACTCGAAACCGATGATTATGGCGGATCCGTGAGTGCTTTGGAAAAGTACTTTGAGCCCAAACTCAACGTTGTTGCCGAGAGATACCGCTTCAGACAACGAGAAAATGGATGGAACTATGTTATGCTACCGTTGTGGTTCGGCTGATCACAAAGCTAACAATAAATCCTGCCCTGCTAAAGACTGTAAATGTAACTCATGTGGGAAGGTTTGGGCACTATTCTCGTGTCTGTAAATCATCTCAACAGCCTGTTTAATGAAGTGACTGTGCCTGAATCCCTGTTTTAAGTGTTGGACATTGTTGCACTGTTGACACAGCTAAACTCATGTGCAATGTTACTGTAACTGTACCAGACACTGAACAGACATGTACTGTTAGACAGTTAGTGGATACAGGGGTCTAGTTTCCTATACTGCCAGAGAATATTTACAGTGCAAATTTCAGCGCAGTTTAAACTAAAGGAGCCTGGAGTGCAGCTGGTGACATACTCTAGAGAGAAACGGAATGTATTAGGATGCCTTAGAGCTAGCACTGCTTACCAGGGCAAGAGTGCTTTGACAGACTTCTTCATTGTGAAAACAGGGACGCCTATACTGGGCATGGACCTGGTGACTGCCCTCCAGTTACACTTTAAAGGTGACCAGGTGATCTGAGACTGGGACTGTCAAGATGTGTGCAACACTTCGCCAACCCGACACCCACTGCAAACAGGAATGCAAGTCTCCAACAGCATTCGGGTGTGCAAAGGGCTTCGTACACAAGGTGAATGTCCGACCGGAAGTGAAGCCGGTACAGCAAAAACTTAGACGTCTACCTCTCTCAGTTCGTGATGCTGTCTCCCAGGAACTCAGGAACCTGGAGCAACATGGAATCATTGAGAAAATTGATGCATCTGAGTGGGTCTCCCCAATTGTAGTCACTATTGGGCAGCACGGTGGCTCAGTGGTTAGCACTGTCGCCTCACAGCAAGAAGGCCTTGGGTTCGAATCCTGGTCGTTCCAGGTCCTTTCTGTGTGGAGTTTGCATGTTCTCCCCGTGCCTGCGTGGGTTTACTCCGGGTACTCCGGTTTCCCCCACCACCATAAAGACATGCATTGCATCGTATGAATATGAATGAATGTTGGTGGTGGTCGGAGGGGCCGTAGGCGCTGATTGGCAGCCACGCTTCTGTCAGTCTGCCCCAGGGCAGCTGTGGCTACTGAGGTAGCTTACCACCACCGGTATGACTGTGTATGAATGACTTCTGGACTCTGTAAAGCGACTTCGGGTATATATATAGAGAAGCGCTATATAAGATTGAATTGATTGATTGATTGATTGACTAAAAGAAAGTCTGGTGATATACGCATGCGCGTGGATTTGAGAGAGCCAAACAAAGCTGTAATCACTGACAGCCACCCATTGCCACTGATTGAGGACATACTGTCAGAACTGCATGGGGCTGTTATGTTCTCTACCCTGGACCTCAAATCTGCTTACCATCAGTTGACATTGCATGAAGAGAGCAGGGGACACTGCTTTTATTACACATGAAGGTCTGTATCAGTACTGCAGAGTACCCTATGGACTGTGTTCAGCTCCAGCTACATTTCAAAAGATGATGACACAAATTCTTAGTGGCCTAAAGGGGGTGCAGTGCTATCTTGATGATGTCATTATATATGGGACTTCAGAAGCCGCTCATGAGGTCAATTTGCGTGCTGTGCTACACAGGATCAACAATGCAGGACTGCAACTCAATGTTGATAAATGTCAGCCACGTCAAACTACTCTAACCTTTCTTGGCCAAAAGATTGGTCCAGAAGGTCTGCTGCCGGATGACTCTCATGTTGCTGCCATTCTGAATGCTCCACCGCCTACTGACCCTACTACCCTGCGCTCATTTCTTGGCCTGAGTGCATGGAATAGCAAGTTTGTCCCAAACTATGCAACTGTTGTTGAGCCCATGAGAGCTCTGCTGCGAAAAGACTGTCCATTTCAGTGGAATAACACAGCTCAAGCCGCGTTGGACAGAGTCAAGCAGCTGATCGTGCATAGCCCTGCCTTAGTGTTGTTCGACCCCAGCAAGCCTGCAATAGTCTCTACAGATGCCTCAGACTAAGGAGTAGGTGCCGTTCTGACTCAGCTGGACAGTCATGGTGCGGAACAGACAGTTGCTTTTGCATCTCGCAGTCTGTCTGATGCTGAGAGGAAATACTCCATTGTAGAGAAGGAGGCGTTAGCCTGAATCTGGGCTGCTGAGAAGTGGCGCACTTGGCTGTGGGGAAGAAGATTTCTGTTACGTACTGACCATCAAGCCCTTACGACATTGCTGATGACCAAGGGGAATAACCGTGCTGGTCTTCGGATAGCCAGATGGTCAGCCCGCTTGATGGAGTTCGACTATAATGTTGAATATAGGACTGGATCCTTGAATCATGTTGCTGACTGTTTATCGAGGCTCCCACTTCCGGAGACAGACACTGCATTTGCAGAAGAGTTGGAGTCAGTTGCAGCCATCCTCACTGACCTGTATGCGGTGTCTGAGGGAGACTTTCAATCAGAGTGCCGTGCCTGCCCTGTGCTAACAAAGCTACGTGCACAACTACAGAAAGGCTGGCCCTCACATGAAGCAACATTGAAACCTGACTTACAGCCATTCTTCTCAATTCGCCATGAACTTGCAGTCATGAATGAATGCATCGTCAGAGGTACTCATCGATTGCTGGTGCCTGAGTCACTGCAGAAGAGACTCATTGATATTGCTCATGAAACGCACCAAGGTATTGTGCGCACCAAACAGCGCCTTAGGGAATTGTATTGGTGGCCTAAAATGGACTGTCATATAGAAACTATGATTAAGAACTGTACAACATGCAGACAGAATGATAAGTCCACTGTCACCCATGATGCCCCACTTCAACCTGTTCCCTTACCATCTGCTGCCTGGGAAAAAGTGTCGGTGGACATCGTGGGCCCATTTGAGATAGCACCTGAAGATTGTTGAGTAAGCAGTCCAATCAGACTGAAGATTAAAAAAATGCAGGTGAACATCATGCCCAATACTTAATTTCTTCTCAGAAGGAATATGACATGACAGTACTTAGCCATAAATGTAATACTATGTCTTACACAATTTCAATGTTGTTAAGAAGACATACCATTTTCATAAGGCGTCATCATAAGAAGGCACTTTTATTTTGAAAGCGGTTTTCTTCTGTAGGCTTTGCATGAAGAAATTACCCAACGACCTTCGATGAATTCATAGTACAGTTTGTTTCGTTGCACCGCTAAAGTATTGCATTTCCTGTAGAAGAGACACAAGACTTGTAGACCTGACGTTACAGATAAGAAGCATTTAAAAAAAGGAATTTATATATGTGTTATATACTGTATATTTAGTTTGTCGTTGTGAGATATGCGTTTTGATGGCTTATTTGTTCCGTTTTGAACTACCATTTTAGGGTATAGGTTGATGTTAGGGTATAGGTTTTTGTTATTCAAGATTGGCAGGTTTGTAAAATCGGAGATAATGTCTGTCCGTGCTATTGCAGTACACATGTCACCAGTTCATTCTTATTTCGATGAGCCAGTACAGGTCATAGTTCGTGGGCTCTTACCTAAACAGACTGTGAATTTGATAGCGAGAGTGAAAGATGACAAAGATATAATCTTCCAGTCCTCTGCCGTACACCAGGCTACTGAAAATGGAGAGGTGGATTTGAACTTCTCTCCCTCTCTGGGTGGCACCTACACTGGAGTTGAGCCTATGGGACTCTTTTGGTCGTTGACACCATTAGCCCCTCATCATAAATTGACACGGTGGGATGCATCAATGCCTTTGTTAGTGGATATTGAGGTGGTCAGTAATGAAAGAGCTGGACTTGTCCTCGCCAAGGAGACGCACCAAAGGCGTTTCATGAAGGAAGGTGTCCAAAGGGTGGTCGTGACAGATGGTGGACTACGTGGAACCCTTTTCATTCCACCAGGTGATTTATACTGTGATTTATACTTAATAAAAATAATAATTAATAATTAGAAATCCGATTTAGAAAAATACTTGAATGCATGGTGTGAGTTACAGTTTTGTTAAACTTTGGACTTTGTTATACTGCCTAGATTATGTGTACACGCTGACAAAAAGTTGCCGCCCCCTAAATGTCCTTGCAAATATCACATTCCGTTCCAGTGCCAAAATTAAAACATATGGGCATTCACGAAGTCAGGTTCACACACGGACAGAGTCCATTGCAAATGTGTTTACACAATCGCAGTGAAGATAGTTTGGGATTGGATATTAGCTGGATATTTGATTTTGAACTTTCCATGCATTTTGACATGACTAATCACTTAATCTTAATTACATGAAGGAGAGCATGGGAACGTAATACTGTACTATACTACACGATCGATGTATTCATAGTACAGTTTGTTTCGTTGCATTTCCTGTAGAAGAGACACAAGACTTGTAGACCTGACGTTACAGATAAGAAGCATTTAAAAAAAGGAATTTATATATGTGTTATATACTGTA
>NC_045158.1:23719062-23721562 GCF_900700415.2 Clupea harengus | reverse complement strand
TTAATGGCAAAAACTTGTCAGCGTTTCTCCCTCTGCTGATTTACGCTGGCCCGACGCAATGGAGATTTTCCTGAGATGACTCGGGGTTGGAAGGCAGGAGGCCGGGTTCTGTCTCTCTGTCCTCGCTCAGGCAGGAGCTGTAGGCCGGGTATGACTCTGATGATCAGGCAGGAACTGTAGGCAAGGTATGACCCTGATCAGGTAGGAGGCGCCTGATCTAAGCCAGGTATGAATCTGATGATCAGGTAAGAGGCACCTGATCTAGCCCTGATGAATCAGATCACTTCTAAACCCTGTGTCCTGCCTCCACAGTACACAAACCTCGCTACAACTGGGCCACACACACTCTCTCTGCATGGCAAACAGCTGAATCTGCATGCCTATCCACACAAACACACACACACACACACACAAACACAGACTCACACACAAGCACGCACACTCACTCATTCTCACAAACACTTACACACACACACACTGATGTACACACATCACACACACACACCCCCCCCCCCCCCTCCCTTTCCACGCACACCAACAGATGGGAAAATAAGTGCACATGCAGCATCCAATAATGCTTCCAGGCAATTAGAGAGAGAGATGACATTTTGACTTTTAATTTGGGGACAAAGTGGGCTCTCTCTCCCCGCTCATCGCTCTCGCCCGCTCCCTGAGCGCCGCGCTGAAACGCTGAGATAGGAACTCCGAGGGCTGCGCGGGTGCTGCGCGGGCGCTGAGCGGGCGCTGCCCTCTTTATCATCACTCGGCACCTGCTCGTTCCCTGCGCTCGTATTGACACCCCGGCGTGAAGTAAAACACTCTTTTATGTCCTCCGATGATGCTCCTCTTCTTCCACGGGTCGCTCAGAACCGACACACACGCACGGGGACCGCGGGAAACATCAATAGCTGCTGGGCTTGATGGAGAATGTGGCATTATTCTGCTGTGGCTAAGGGAGCAGTCTTCAGAACCGAGGCGATTACGTGAGCACATCTTAGGCAAACGCATAAATAAAGACTCTCCCCTTTGCCACATCACTGAGGAGTGTTTACAGATCTATCTCTCACACACACACACACACACACACACTTCATTCTGATTTGTAGCTTCTTTGAACAGCATCATATCACAGGGAACAATAAAAGTAGCGCTGGATCTGGGTCTAGTCTGCTCTGAATCTGGGCCTCATCCAAGCCAGATCTGAGCCTCGTCTGTGCCGGTTCTGGGCCTCGTCTGTGCCGTAACTGGGCCAGCGTTGGCATCTGTCCATGAAGCCCCTCATCTGAGCTTGGCTGAGTGACTCTGATGCGTGTTGTAGGACATATTGCGGAGGCTCTCCTCGCAGCCATAAATGGACCAGGCCAACAGGACCACACTGGGAGGAGCCCAGCGGAGCGGAGCGCCCAATGGGCCATGCATGGGTAGTTATCGTTGCTACGGCGATGAGAGATTCTCGCAGCCACGCCAGCCCGCTGTTTTACTCCGCAGCTCAAAGCACAGCGCTCACACCAAGGCTGTCGATGTGGTCCTCAATGATGCCATGCGTCTCATCTCTGGCACCCTGAAACCCAACCCAAAGGAAATGCTTCCCGTAGTCTCAGGAATCCCACCTGCTAGCATCCGGCGCGACTACCAGGTCCTAAAGCTGGCAGAGAAGACAGTCTAGGAGGATAGCCTGGTCCCTCCCGTCCAGGACGACACCATCCCCCAGCGCATACCAAGGCAGCACTTTGCTACCAAAGCTGCAGCGCTCCGCAGGCAAGGCCCACTCTCCACCTCTTGGGTGGAGCAGAAATGGCAGGGAGAATGGAGAAGCTCACACACCACTCTGCACACTGTCATCGAGTCCCCATCCACAGAGCCAAGCGGCCACCACCTAAGCCGCAAGGCCTGGACTCGCCTCAACCACCTCCGCACATCCCAGTCTGAATTGTGAAAGACAAAAAATGTAACGAACGACGACAAAAGCACAGCGCCTCTTTTTTTTGTTTTACTTCATTTATTCCCATCTCCCTCTTTACCAATCAATCCCTTTCGGGGTTCATGTATTCAGCTGGCGTGTGCTACGGGGAGGACTGCACTGTGTCAGGTACAGGCATCCGCAGGGCCAAGGGCACAGCCTGGCCATGGAGGTGAGCCTGACGTGAGGCTCAGAGGAGATGGAGCGAGGCTTGCGTTAGCCACCTGGGTTGCTATGGAGGTGAGCCTGACGTGAGGCTCAGAGGAGATGGAGCGAGGCTTGCGTTAGCCACCTGGGTTGCTATGGAGGTGAGCCTGACGTGAGGCTCAGTGGAGACGGAGCGAAGCTGCGTTAGCCACCTGGGTCGCCCTAATACTCGTCCATGTGAGAGACAGAGCTGTGTGAAGCGTGACGTGCGGTCAGCGGGTGTCCAGGGGGCCTGAGGGGGTGACTGTGGTCGTAGCGCCTGGAGCGGGGGGCGCGGATGAAGAGTGAACGCTCTCTCGTTGGGTGAGACGAGCTAGCGATGCCCCTTTCAAA
>NC_045158.1:23696562-23706562 GCF_900700415.2 Clupea harengus | reverse complement strand
TGTGTGTGTGTGTGTGTGTGTGTGTGTGTGTGTGTGTGTGTGTGTGTGTGTGTAATGGTGTAGCCAGGCCTCACACCCTGAGACATGCACTGAGTGTGTGTGTGTGTGTGTGTGTGTGTGTGTGTGTGTGTGTGTGTGTGTGTAATGGTGTAGCCAGGCCTCACACCCTGAGACATGCACTGAGTGTGTGTGTGTGTGTGTGTGTGTGTGTGTGTGTGTGTGTGTGTGTGCGTGTGTGTGTGTGTAGCGTGTATGTGTGTGTGTGTGTGTGTGTGTGTGTGTGTGTGTGTGTGAGTGTAATGGTGTAGCCAGGCCTCACACCCTGAGACATGCACTGAGTGTGTGTGTGTGTGTGTGTGTGTGTGTGTGTGTGTGTGTGTGTGTGTGTGTGTGTGTGTGTGTGTGTGTGTGTGTGTGGCGTGTGTGTGTGTGTGTGTGTGTGTGTGTGTGTGTGTGTGTGTGTGTGTGTGAGTGTAATGGTGTAGCCAGGCCTCACACCCTGAGACATGCACTGTGTGTGTGTGTGTGTGTGTGTGTGTGTGTGTGTGTGTGTGTGTGTGTGTGTGTGTGTGTGTGTGTGTGTGTGTGTGTGAGACATGCACTGAGGCGGCATTGGCACAACAAATGTTGCTTCTTTCAGAACCACACTGCTGTTATCCACTGCCTCTGTTTAAAGCTAGAGCTTAAAGTTATCCAACTGTTCATTCAGACTTTAATTGCACCAACACTAGCGACGGCAAATGCCATGCTAATTAAATTTAGAAAGCTCCAAGCTCCACGGCACTTCAAACATCCCTGCAGTCCTAGGAGCCCCGGAGGAACAACTAAATCTGTAACACAGTGTTCCTGAGGTGCCACTACTGCAGAACACAGTGTTCCTGAGGTACCACTACTGCAGAACACAGTGTTCCTGAGGTACCACTACTGCAGAACACAGTGTTCCTGAGGTACCACTACTGCAGAACACAGTGTTCCTGAGGTGCCACTACTGCAGAACACAGTGTTCCTGAGGTACCACTACTGCAGAACACAGTGTTCCTGAGGTGCCACTACTGCAGAACACAGTGTTCCTGAGGTACCACTACTGCAGCAGAAGATGCCAGATGAAGTAAGTCTCTTCATTTTTCTGTCCTGACTCTCCCGATGTTACCTCAATACCACAGAGGTCTTGAGGAGGAGAATAGGTTTTTTTCTTTTCTTTTGAATGACAGCATGCATTCTATGATGTGATGGTAGTATCCTGTTATTTAGATAGCTTCAGCTACAAAATGAAGGAGAAAATGAATTAATTCCATAATTCATCTAAAATGCGCGCACACCACGGTCCGAGATCTGAGAGCACTCTGTTCTTGCCATTGATTTGACCTTGTCCTCTCTCTTCATAAAGCAAGTCCAAAAAGGCCGAGCCAGCATCTACCCTCCACACACACACACACACACACACACACACACACACACACACACACACACACACACACACACACACACACACACACACATGCACACACATACAAGAACTTACACGCACGTGCGCACACACACACACACACACACACACAAGCACTTAAACGCATGCACGCACACAAACACACACATGCATGCACGCACGCACACACACACACACACACACATGCTGGGGTGTGATGTCAGTGTGTTTACAGAACTTGCTGCCTTCCGTTCCTGGTCGTCTTTAATGTCTGCTAAAAGCACATGATCGTGTGAAGATGAGAATAGCCCAGGCTCTCAGTCGTGATGCGTGAGAGAGGGCCCCTTTAAAGGCAGTCTCTGGGGAGCACCCATTGATTCATTAATGAATGGAAGGCCAGACAAAAATGGATTTCTCCCCATGGAAGTGTTTGTGTGTGTGTGTGTGTGTGTGTGTGTGTGTGTGTGTGTGTGTGTGTCTGCTTTAAGTTGGTCCCAGCATCGCATTGCATGTCATTACACACAGGGCAGGACAGGAGAGGAGAGGAAAGGAGAGGAGGGGAGGGGAGGGGAGGGGCGAGGAGAGGGAGAGGCAGAGGCAGAGGAGAGGAGAAGAGAAGATAAGAGAAGAAAAAAAGAGAGGAGAAGAAAGGAGAGGAGAGAAGAAGAGAGAAGAGGAGAGCAGAGGAGGAGAGAGGAGAGGAAGGGAGGGGAACAGGAGGAGGATCTTTGCATCTTTATAAAATATTCATCAGAGCGGCTGTGATATAGAGCTGCACAAGGTTGCTGGGGTTTTACCATTTAGTAAATACAGACACAGACTGCCTGGTTATGTGGAGATTCTACAGGAACACCAGAATGTTCTAGAATAAAGTATAAATCTTAGATTCTGTTCTGTCTGTCTGAATACAAACACATTCTAAAATCAGACTAGAATGTTCTAAAATTCAACACATATTCTGAAGCCAGTCTAAGTGAGACTAGAAGGTGCTAGACCAAAATACAGATTCAGAGCAGAAGGTTTTAAAATATAATCGCAAACAGAGGTTGTTTATGAGAAGAGGTTTCAAAGGTGAGAGTCCTTTACTGTAGTCATTCCAGAACATAACACTGGCCCATATAAACATCATAGTAGGGAATAAATGCTAATATTCCAGGAAGGAAAGGAGCACATAATACCGTCCGGTAGCGACAGACCCCGCTAACACTGCTGCAGTAAAGACCCTGCTAACGCTAACGCTAACCTGCCAATGGACTATTACTGCAGTAAAGACCCTGCTAACGCTAACGCTAATCTGCCAATGGACTATTACTGCAGTAAAGACCATGCTAACGCTAACGCTACTGCAGTAAAGACCCTGCTAACGCTAACGCTACTGCAGTAAAGACCCTGCTAACGCTAACGCTGCTGCAGTAAAGACCATGCTAACGCTAACGCTGCTGCAGTAAAGACCATGCTAACGCTGCTGCAGTAAAGACCATGCTAACGCTACTGCAGTAAAGACCCTGCTCCGCCATTGGACTATTACAAATAGATGTGCTGGAATCAGCTCCTATGCGTGTCTCGTTTGTTAATTCTGAGGCGACAATGGAGTCCCGTTTAAATCCCCTCTGCCCACACCCTCATATTTACTCATGAAAAGAGGCTTTCTGTGGAAACAGACATCAGCCCAAATTGATTTTAATGCTTGCCCTTTAATGTGTCTCAATGTGTCTTAATTGGGCAATAATTAAGATGAATATTTAAATGTGGAGTGTAATCAGATTAATTAAGAATTTCTAGTCCGGGGTCCTAATTAAAAGGAATCCCAATTACATCATCTGACACAGGGAAACATGTGCGATCGAGGCTGAATAATCCCAATCTGCAGGCCTGGTCAGCATTATCAGCATAATAAGCTTAAGTAATAAAATAAGGTGCTAAATACATTTGCTAAGATCTTTTTGTTTGTATTTCATTTTATATATCTGTATATAATTATATATATAATATAGATAATATATCATATATTTATTGTTCTTTAAATGTTGGCTGTAATGTTTTTAGTAAACTTCCACGCCCCTAATTGTCGTAGTTATACATGCATTGGACTCCTCATCTTGAACACCTATGGTTGAAGGTATGAATGTCATTCACATTAAAGTGTTTTTTTTTAATGTATTATATGATCAGATAATGAAATGATGTGATAAGACATGATGATGATAGTATGGCCTTAATATTATTATCATTATAGGATCAGATAAGGAAATGATGTGAGGAGCCATAATGATGATAGTATGATGGGGGCCACTCCAATGGACATCTTATTAAAGGAGATGGCCGACAAGACAAGACTGTGGGGCACGTCTGGGAATCTTAGATCAAATCTGCACTGCAAATGTGCTTTAATCCACTACTGCACATATTGAGATTTAAAGCAGAAGATGTAAAGGTGGCTCCTCACTCTAACACCTTTTATCACTGGTTGAAGGCACAGATTGTGTTTGCACAAATAAGAATATGCATTACACTAATCACGAGCTTCATTATAGAAGTTAGAACCTCAATCACACAATATATTTTAGGTATTTATAAACTTTAATCACAGCTGTTCTTACACTCTTGGTTCCCTTCATAGGATTTTTTTTTCCCAAAACATGACTGTCTCACTGCCTGTGATTCTGTTGTATATTTTCAAACAGTGAGCCAGTAGATGTCACTGTTCTTGCAACCCCACTAAGGCTCCGTGGAGGTGGGGAGGAGAGAGTGTCCGGACCCAAGCACACATGGGTGCACAGAGCTCTCAGAAAACATCAGCAGAACAAACAAAAAGACGCAGGAAAGGAACATTTCAGCAGAATGTCGGGAACGTCAAGAAAGGATAGGTACATTTCAGCGGAATGTCGGGTATGTCAGGAAAAGATGGCGTGGCAGGGGCTTGTGAGAGGACTAGTGTGTGAGGCAGGGGAGGGTGAGAGGTGGAGTGTGTGAAAGAGTGAACATATGAGATGATGGGTGCATCGGAGGATGAGTGTGTGAGAGCATGAGACTGGTAAAGGTCAATGTGTGTGTGAGATGAGTGTGTGTGAGTGTTAGTGTATTAGTGGTTGAGCGTGTGAGAGTGTAAGTGTATTAGGGGTTGAGTGTGTGAGAGTGTTAGTGTATTAGTGGTTGAGCGTGTGAGAGTGTTAGTGTATTAGTGGTTGAGCGTGTGAGAGTGTAAGTGTATTAGGGGTTGAGTATGTGAGAGTGTTAGTGTATTAGTGGTTGAGTGTGTGTGAGGATGTGTCTGTTAGTGGTTGAGTGTGCGACAGGATGTGTTTGTCAGTGGTTGAGTTTGTGAGAGGATGTGTGTGTTAGTGTATTAGTGGTTGAGTGTGTGTGAGGATGTGTGTGTTAGTGGTTGAGTGTGTGACAGGATGTGTTTGTCAGTGGTTGAGTGTGTGAGAGGATGTGTGTGTTAGTGTGTTAGTGATTGAGTGTGTGAGAGGATGTGTGTGTTAGTGTATTAGTGGTTGAGAGGATGTGTGTATGACAGTAGCGGTGTGTTCTGACGTCGCTAGCCTGATGAACCCAGACGTAAATGAGAAGGACACGGCTCTACTCTTTACCACGACAATCACTAAATGAATCACCTGACAGCAGACACAAGCCCCCATAGCTGACTCAGACAGAGTACTCTTATGATAGACAGAGAGGTGTGGTGCAACAGGGGAGAGAGAGAGAGAGAGAGAGAGAGAGAGAGAGAGAGAGAGAGAGAGAGAGAGGGATGGACAGTAAGGGAGAGAGAGAGAGAGACATAGGTAGAGATAGAGAGGAAGAGAGAGATTGACGGAGAGAGAGAGAGAGAGAGAGAGAGAGAGAAGCGGAGAGGGAGAGGATGTCAGAGGAATAATACTGCTAGGCTGGTATCTTCCAAATTGACTGGATGACAAACATGTCTGTCAGGGCTGTGCCAATATAGTTTAGTGCCCCTCGTGATGGGGCACGCACCCAGTGACAGAAGCGGGTCATTCCCACTACCTGCCACCATAAATCCCATGCCTGGCCCCTGTCCTGCTGCTGAGGCTGCAGAACACTACACTCACACACACACACACACACACTCATGGGCACACACATGGACTCATACACACACACACACTCATGGACACACACATGGACTCATACACACACACACACACTCATGGACACACACATGGACTCATGCACACACACACACTCATGGACACACACACGCATGCACGCACACACACACACACACACACACACACACACATGGACTCATACACACACACACACACACACACTCATGGACACACACACACATGCACGCACGCACACACACACACACACACACACACACACACACACACACACACACACACACACACACACACACACACACACACACACTCATGGACACACACATGGACTCATACACACACACACACACTCATGGACACACACACACGCGCACACACACACACACACACACACACACACACACACACACACACACACACACACACACACACACACACACACACACACATGTGCAGTATATTATAGAATAGAATATATATATATAATATGTACAGTATATAAACACATATCTATACACACACATTACACATATACACGTACAAACACATGTAAACACATATGTGCTCTCGGTCATACATAATCGCACTGGCTGCATTCTCTTCACAGGTTATCCCTTCTCTTCCCATCTCTTTCAGTGTCCCCAGTTGGGTGTGGAGACTCCATAACTGGCCTCTCTCTCTGCTACGAAAAAACATACATGAAAATGTATGTAATGAAAATGTCTCTTTCTCTCTATTTATTTTCTCCATCTCTCTCCCTCTTTCTCTCTCTCTCTCCCTCTTCCTCTCTCTATCTCTATCTCTCCCTCTCTCTCCCTCTCTCTCCCTCTCTCTGTATCTTTTCTCCCTTTCTCGGCCTCATCCTGTAATGGCGGTATGACTCCAGCTGCTGTGACGTGTACAGAATGTCCTTCTGAGAGAGAGAGAAATAAAACATGAAGTACCACTGGTCTGTCTCTGGGTCATATGTATTCCAGTGATATTATGCTGTGTGTGTGTAAGGATCAAATACACACATTTAAACACTGTGCTTAGGGTTGTGTGTATATACAGTATGTGTGTGTAAGGATCAAACGTACACGTTTCGACACCATGCTCAGGGTTGTGTGTATGTATGTGTGTGTAAGGATCAAACACACACGTTTTGACGCCATGCTCAGGGTTGTGTGTATGTATGTGTGTGAGGATCAAACACACACATTTAGATGCCCTTGGCAGCATCAGGTGTAGGGACATCCTCAAGGTTATCATCTGAGACAGTGACCTCCACATTTGCCTCTCATGTATTCCTCCGAATGCATACATTACACACATGCAGACACACACTACACACTTAAAGACACACACTACAAACATGCAGACACACACTGCACACATGCAGACACACACTACACACATGCAGACACACACTACACACATTACACATACAGACACACATTACACACATGCAGACACACACTACACTCATGCAGACACACACTACGCACATGCAGACACACATTACACACATGCAGACACACACTACACACTACACACATACAGACACACATTACACTCATGCAGACACACACTACGCACATGCAGACACACATTACACACATGCAGACACACACTACACACATGCAGACACACACTACACACATGCAGACACACATTACACGCATGCAGACACATACTACACACACTACACACATACAGACACACATTACACACATGCAGACACACACTACACACATGCAGACACACACTACACACATTACACATGGGCAGACGTTGTTTTTCCTCCACACACTCTGATAAGGACACAAAGGTGACTCCTCCTGAAGGAAGCTAAATCCTCTTTGTTGTCTGGAAGTCTGTGATGCATTCATGGTGTGTTCCTGTGATGTGTGACAGCAGTCATGTTCATCTAATGTAGCGACTAGTATCTTTACTACTACTTCACTGTAACTTCTGTTCTGTTTGTGTAGTATGGTAGCGTTCTTTTTGGGAAGTGTAGTAATGTTATTTTATGTGTAGTAGTGTGGTAATGTTATTTTTTGTGCAGTGTAGTAATTACATTTTTTTTGTGCAGTGTGATAATGTTATTTTTGTTGGGCAGTGTGGTAATGTTATTTTTGTTGGACAGTGTGGTAATGTTATTTTTGTGCAGTGTAGTAATTTCATTTTTTAGTGCAGTGTGGTAATGTTATTTTTGTGCAGTGTAGTAATTTCATTTTTTAGTGCAGTGTGGTAATGTTATTTTTTGTGCATGGCCATGTTCAGTTTGTTTAGAACAGTGGCATTCATTTAGTGGTCAGTGGATGTGTCCAGTATGTCTAGTCCAGTGGTATCCACTGGGTAGAGTAGTGTCCAATCGGCTTAGTACAGTGTTGTCCGTCGTTTTTCAGATTTTATTTAGTGTGGTACCTGGGTGTTCATCCTGACAGTTCATCCAGGTCAGTCATAGGTGTGTGTGTGTGTGTGTGTGTGTTGTGGGGAATGTGTGATCAAGAGCTGTGAGATGTGGTTGGTTAAGGGGACGTTTGGGGGAAATGAATGCTCTCCACTGTGAGTGTATGAGACTCCCCAAATTAAAACTGAGAGGCTGACAATATAACTGACCTGTGCTTCTGCAAAACCTGCTGCATTGGGAATATGTGTGTGCTGTGTAGAAAGGCAAAGTTCGAGTTTGTGTGTGTGTGTGTGTGTGTGTGTGTGTGTATGCATATACAGTATGTGTGTGTGAGAGAGAGAGTGTCAGAGAGAGAGAGAGAGAGAGTGTGTGTGTGTGCAATCGAGTGAGAGAGAGAGTGTGTGTGTGTGTGTGTGTGTGTGAGTGTGCGTTTGTGTGTGAGAGAGAGAGTGTGTGTGTGTGTGTGTGTGTGTGTGTGTGAGTGTGCGTTTGTGTGTGAGAGAGAGAGTGTGTGTGTGTGTGGTTTGTGAGAGAGAGAGAGAGACACTCGAGTGGTGCCATTTTCTCAGCCGGTGCTGTGATATTAAAATGAGGTCATCATCTCTGGTGCTCGGGCCATTTTGCCCCCCCCCAACACCATAGATCACTCCCCCCATACTCATTACACCATATTTGGTCAATAAGCATTTAACATGCAGCACAGGATGCTAATGAACATCAAGTGAGACATGGGGAGGAGGGCTGAGAGAGAGGGCGGGAGAAAGAGAGAGAGGGGGAGGGGGAGAGGTAGAGAGAGAGAGAGAGAGAGTGAGTGAGTGTGTGTGTGTGTGTGTGTGTGTGTGTGTGTGTGTGGTGTGTGTGTGTGTGTGTGGTAGTGTGTGTGTGTGTGTGGTAGTGTGTGTGTATGTGTGTGTGTGGTAGTGTGTGTGTGTGGTAGTGTGTGTTAGAATTTTGAATGAATTAAGACAGTAAGACAGAGTACTAAATATTAATATCAAATATCAAATATCAGTTCAAAGACATTTAAATGCCTATATAAGTCTTTACCATAAACAGGCAAACTGAACTAAGCATTGCAAGGAAGGAGAGAGGTAGAGTGTGTGTGTGTGTGTGTGTGTGTGGTGTGGTGTGTGTGTGTGTGTGTGTGTGTGTGTGTGTGTGTGTCACACATGTGCCCTAACCTCAGTAGTCTGTGCTGCACTGCTGTGTGTGGGTTGTGTGTGGGTTGTTTGGGGCGGCTATTCTAAAGCTGTGGACACGAGAGGCCTCTGAGTCTTATTAATGCACACACACTCCTTACACTCAGTGAGGAAAGGTTCCGTCAGTAAACACACACTCCTTACACTCAGTGAGGAAAGGTTCCGTCAGTAAACACACACTCCTTACACTCAACAAGGAAAGGCTCCGTAAGTAAACACACACTCCTCACACTCAGCAAGGAAAGGCTCTGTCAGTAAACACACACTCCTCACACTCAGCAAGGAAAGGCTCTGTCAGTAAACACACACTCCTCTCTGTAGCAGCTAATCTGCTCTCCGCGCGGGTTCGCTCCTCCAAGCGCCCGCGGCGAGCGCAGGCAGCACAAACAACCCCGGGCTGTGTTGATTTCCCTGCCCCAGCACGCTTTAACTGCCCCACACGCACGACACACACACACACGCAAACACACACGCAAACACACAACACACACACACACACACACACACACACACACACACACACACTCACACACTCACACACTCAGACTCACACACTCACACACACACACACAACACACACTCACACACACACACGCACACGCAAACACACAACACACCACGCACACACACACACACACACACACACACACACACACACACTCATAGACATATACACGCATACACTCATGGACTCACACACACACACACACACACACACACACAACACACAACACACACATGTTTATCAGGCAGCGGAATATGCCGCTTTGATAAGTAGCTGGAGAAGCTTTTGAGCTTTTAAGAGCTGGGCTGAATATTAAGAAGGTAGGCTGACTTATGCTCCAATGACTAGCCAGAAATATCAGAAATATCAGAGTGAGATTTATTGAAG
>NC_045158.1:23689062-23691562 GCF_900700415.2 Clupea harengus | reverse complement strand
ACTTTATCAAAATATCGCTGCCTTTGATTTACATTTCACTTATTTCCCTTCACAGCAACTCTCTCTTGCTCCCTCTATGTGCCTCCCTCTTCCTCTCTCTCTCTCCCTCTTCCTCTCTCTCTCTCTCTCTCCCTCTCTCTCTCTTTCCCTCTCTCTCTCTCTTTCTCGCTCTCATCTACAAGTGCTAAACACATTTTTCAAAGGCTGTGCAGCAGGCAGATCCATCATGGAGCACACCTCATTGCAGTGGATGCTGACTCTCTAAGTCAGCTGCAGATTATGGGGGTACCGGTGATGCCACTGATATGTCCATCAGAGGTGTAGTGTTTGAAACCCATCAGTGATGCCACTGACATGTCCATTAGAGGTGTGGTGTTTGAAACCCATCAGTGATGCCACTGACATGTCCATTGGTGTTTGAAACCCATTATTATGTCCATTAGAGGAGTAGTGTTTGAAACCCATTGATATGTCCATTAGAGGTGTGGTGTTTGAAACCTATCAGTGATGCCATTGATATGTCCATTAGAGGAGTAGTGTTTGAAACCTATCAGTGATGCCATTGATATGTCCATTAGAGGTGTGGTGTTTGAAACCTATCAGTGATGACACTGGCATGTCCATTAGAGGTGTGGTGTTTGAAACCCATTGATATGTCCATTAGAGGTGTGGTGTTTGAAACCCATTGATATGTCCATTAGAGGTGTGGTGTTTGAAACCCATTGATATGTCCATTAGAGGAGTAGTGTTTGAAACCCACCAGTGATGCCACTGGCATGTCCATTAGAGGTGTGGTGTTTGAAACCCATTGATATGTCCATTAGAGGTGTGGTGTTTGAAACCCATTGATATGTCCATTAGAGGTGTGGTGTTTGAAACCCATTGATATGTGCATTAGAGGTGTGGTGTTTGAAACCCATTGATATGTCCATTAGAGGGGCAGTGTTTGAAACCCATTGATATGTCCATTAGAGGTGTGGTGTTTGAAACCCATTGATATGTCCATTAGAGGTGTGGTGTTTGAAACCCATTGATATGTCCATTAGAGGAGTAGTGTTTGAAACCCATTGATATGTCCATTAGAGGTGCATTTTCTATCACTATGCATTGATGAGGAAAACAAAATGATTACATGTTCTGGATATTTCTGTGTGACTTCATGAGACAATGACCTGCGGAGTGTCAATCATAAAGGATGACCCTCCCATTGATGCTTCACCATGGTATTGTTTTGCACTGGTCATAAGCAAAGATGCCTCTTCCCGTCCTGCTGGGAATGCAACCAAACACCACACACAATTTACCAGCACCCTCCACTCCACACACACATTCACAACTCAACACCCCCCACGCCACACACACACACACACACACACACACACACACACACACACACACACACATAACTTAACACCCCCCACTCAACACAGACATACACAACTCAACACACACACACACAGACTGGAGTATCTTTAACACACACACACACACACTAGAGTATCTTTAACACACACACACACAGACTGGAGTATCTTTAACACACACACACACACACTAGAGTATCTTTAACACACACACACAATGGAGTATCTTTAACACACACAGACACACACTGGAGTATCTTTAACACACACACACACAATGGAGTATCTTTAACACACACACTGGCATACACACACACAGGGGAGGTCTGTGATGAGTGTATAGGCCTGACAGCTGTGCTGACGTTCACCATTGCTGAGCACAGGGAAGTAAGGAAGCCCCCCCCCCCCTCTACACACACACTCTCTCTCACAAACACACACACATATATACACACGCAAACACATTCTCTTACAGTGAACACCCCCTCCAAAACTACACACACACACATACTTCACAGCCCCCTTGCACACATACAAACACACACACACACACACACACACACACACACACACACACACACACACACACACACACACACACACACACACCCTTGTGACCCTGTAGTGCCTTGTTCATGGGGAGAGATGCTGGACTAAGTGTTTGCATCTGGTGTGTATGTGTGTGTGTGACATGCAGACAGGAGTGAGGTTGGCACTCAGCTGCTCCACAGCCTCCCATTGTTTTGACACCTTCGCCGCGACACACACTTTCAAAAGAGCAATGCCGCATCTCGCTCATCACCGCGACACGCGCTTTCAAAACAACCATGTCAAGGCGCTCTCATCTTCACGACACACACTTTTCAAAACAGGAACGTCAAACTCTGCTTCCCAACGTAAACTTTCACCCCCGACTACACGTGTCCCGGTGATTGCCAAAACGTCACTCCGAGTGTCACTTAAGCAGTCGTCTCGCAGTCGTCTCGGAGCTGTGCAGTTTCTCTCCACGACATTTGCTTTTTCCATAGTTGGGCACGAGAGAAAAAGAGTTCTTGTCACAACTGGAAACATCATGGGAACCCTCTGAAAACTAGGGGAACTTTTTTAGGCTAATGCTCCTCTGAGGAAGTTCCATT
>NC_045158.1:23681562-23686562 GCF_900700415.2 Clupea harengus | reverse complement strand
GATGGAAGGATGGAAGGATGGAGAGATGGAGAGATGGAGAGATGGAGGGCTGAGTGCAGGATGCTGGAGGTGTGATGGTGAGATGGAGGGATGGGCTCAGGAGGCTGGAGGGATGGAGGGATAGGGGGATGGAGGGATGGAGGGATGGAGGGATGGAGAGATGGAGAGATGGGCTCAGGAGGCTGGAGGGATGGAGGGATGGAGAGATGGAGGGATGGAGGGATAGGGGGATGGAAGGATGGAGGGATGGAAGGATGGAGGGATGGAGAGATGAAGAGATGGGTGCAGGAGGCTGGAGGGATGGAGGGATGGGGGGATAGGGGGATAGGGGGATAGGGGGATGGAGAGATGGAGGGATGGAGGGATAGGGGGATGGAGGGATGGAGGGATAGGGGGATGGAGGGATGGAGAGATGGGCTCAGGAGGCTGGAGGGATGGAGGGATGGAGAGATGAAGAGATGGGTGCAGGAGGCTGGAGGGATGGAGGGATGGGGGGATAGGGGGATAGGGGGATGGAGAGATGGAGGGATGGAGGGATAGGGGGATGGAGGGATGGAGGGATAGGGGGATGGAGGGATGGAGAGATGGGCTCAGGAGGCTGGAGGGATGGAGGGATGGAGAGATGAAGAGATGGGTGCAGGAGGCTGGAGGGATGGAGGGATGGAGAGATGAAGAGATGGGTGCAGGAGGCTGGAGGGATGGAGAGATGGAGGGATGGAGAGATGGGCTCAGGAGGCTGGAGGGATGGGGGGATGGAGAGATGAAGAGATGGGTGCAGGAGGCTGGAGGGATGGAGGGATGGGGGGATAGGGGGATAGGGGGATGGAGAGATGGAGGGATGGAGAGATGGAGGGCTGAGTGCAGGATGCTGGAGGTGTGATGGTGAGATGGAGGGATGCAGGGCTGGAGGGATGGAGAGATGGAGGGATGGAGAGATGGAGAGATGGAGAGATGGAGGGATGCAGGGCTGTAGGGACGGAGGGATGGGCACAGGATGCTGGAGGTGTGATGGTGTGATGGTGTGATGTACACTTTCTCATTAGCGCAGCCTGGCTTCAGCCAGTGTTAGTTAGCAGCAGGTTAATGAAAGCCTCCCAGCCCTGCTCATATCCTCCCAGTGATCAACTATTCATGAGGCTCATTTGTAATCCTTAATCTACAAGGCCATCCATATTAAATGATGTGTCAGAGTGATGGTGTGTGTGTGTGTGTGTGTGTGTGTGTGTGTGTGTGTGTGTGTGTGTGTGTGTGTGTGTGTGTGTGTGTGTGACCATGCATGAGTGTGTGAATCTGTGTGTCCAATACATGTGTGTGTCCATGCGTAAGTGTCTTCCTGTGTGTGTGTGTGTGTGTGTGTGTGTGTGTGTGTGTGCATCCCATGTAAATAAAGATTCATGCTGATTTGTCTGACCTTACTGGGATACTGATAGACTCCCAGTCTCACTGCCATGCATGAGTAGTGAAAGTGCAACACCCAGTCTGTTCTATAAGGCGCTCCCATTTTCCAAGTCTGTTCTATAAGGCGCTCCCATTATCCAAGTCTGTTCTATAAGGCGCTCCCATCCCTACTTTCCCAGTCTGTCCTCGGACAAGCTCATATTGCTGTTTTTTTCCAGTCCGTCAATTTTTTTCTTCCCAATCTGTCCTAAGACGTGCTTGTATTCCCATTTTCCCTGCCTGTCCTGAAGCGTGCTCATGTTCCCATTTTCCGGGTCGGGCCGCAGACGTATTCCCAGTCCAATCCTCGTCTGCTCCAGCCCGGGGACATGAAGGCATTAACCTTCCGGAGCCCCGCCGCCCGCACTAATGAGGGGCTGCCGTGGTGACCGATTCTGTCGCTCATATTTCTGCGCTCTGTACTGGGCTGAGCTGCACACAACTGCACCGGTGTGTGTGTAAGGGCGTGTGTAGGGACGTGTGTGTGTGTGAGCTGCACACAACTGCATCAGTGTGTGTGTGTGTGTGTGTGTAAGGGCGTGTGTAGGGATGTGTGTGTGGGTGTGTGTAGGGGCGTGTGTAGGGATGTGTGTGTGTGTGTGTGTGTGTGAGGGCGTGTGTAGGGATGTGTGTGTGTGTGAGCTGCACACAACTGCACCGGTGTGTGTGTGTGTAAGGGCTTGTGTAGGGATATGTGTGTGTGTGTGTGTGTGTGAGGGCGTGTGTAGGGATGTGTGTGTGTGTGTGTGTGTGTGTGTGTGTGTGTGTGTGTGTGTGTGTGTGTGAGCTGCACACAACTGCACCGCATCTGCCAGCGCAGAGGTGAGCTGCCATGGCTGTGACGGCTGCAATGTGTGTGTGTGTGTGTGTGTGTGTGTGTGTGTGTGTGTGTGTGTAAGGGTGTGTGTAAGGGTGTGTGTAGGGATGTGTGCGTGTGTGTCTGTGGGTGTGTGTGTGTGTGTGTGTGTGTGTGTGTGTGTGTGTGTGTGTGTGTGTAAGGGTGTGTGTAAGGGTGTGTGTAAGGGTGTGTGTGTGTGTGTGTGTGTGTGAGTGTGTTTGAGGTAGGTTGATAGACAGAGAAAGAAAGAGAGAAAAAAATCAAAATGCATGTGAGTAACAAACACATTTCTGTAAATGTGTGTGTCCTGCAAGGTTGTGTGAGGATTGGTGTGTGTGTGTGTATGTGTGTGTGTGTCAATATGCATGTGTCTAACATCAAGAATGAATTTGTTTATTCGGCAAGGTTCTTTGAATGTAAGTGTTAGTGTGAGTTTTACCTGTTTTGAGGACGAGTATAGTGTGTGTGTGTTCTGCCTGGTTGTTTGAGGATGAGTGTACAGTATGTGTGTGTGTGTGTGTGTGTGTGTGTGTGTGTGTGTGTGTGTGTGTGTGTTAGGTACTAAAATGAATGATTACCATTCTGGGCACGCATACCAAAGAGATAAAATAGCATGAAAGCTCAGGAGATGAAATGGGTTGTCCAAATAACCCTCTGCGAAGACCACACACACACACACACACACACACACACTATGACACTAATGAAAAGAGCAGATGCTTCAGTAGATACACAGAGACAGAACAGACTTCGAATGATGAGATCACATGCACACACACACACACACACACACACACAAACAGACTTGCAGTGAACAAACACATACGGAGAAAGAGAGAAGTAGAGAGAGAGAGATGGAGAGAAGGAGAGAGGGAGAGAGGGAGAGAGAGAGAGAGAGAGAGAGAGAGACAGAGAGAGAGAGGGAGAGAGAGGGATGTGGGCAGTGAGGCCTGTGTTAGATGCCACCTAACCTGTGTGATGCCAGGGCTCCTTAACTGCTCTATCAGCTGACGATGCTAATCGGGGCGCAGACCGTCAGTGCTAATGTGTCCTGATGAGGGTGTGTGTGTGTGTGTTTGTGTGTGTGTGTGTGTGTGTGTGTGTGTGTGTGTGTGTGTGCGCGCGCTGCATAAACACTTCTCCCAGCCATCAATGACCCCCGCTCTGGACGAAGACTTCATTATTCCGTTTGAAAAACAGTCTCTGAGGTGTTTTGGCTGAAAAACAACAACCTCCTCTCAACCCCAAAAAAGTCCAAAAAGGGTTTAATGACATTATTAACATTATTACTGTAACATTACATTCTGTCCACTTCATACCCTTCTTTATATATATATATAATATATATATATAATATATATATATATAAAGAAGGGTATGAAGTGGACAGAATGTAATATATATATATATAAAGAAGGGTATGAAGTGGACAGAATGTAATGTTACAGTAATAATGTTAATAATGTCATTAAACCCTTTTTGGACTTTTTTGGGGTTGAGAGGAGGTTGTTGTTTTTCAGCCAAAACACCTCAGAGACTGTTTTTCAAACGGAATAATGAAGTCTTCGTCCAGAGCGGGGGTCATTGATGGCTGGGAGAAGTGTTTATGCAGCGCGCGCACACACACACACACACACACACACACACACACACACACACAAACACACACACACACACCCTCATCAGGACACATTAGCACTGACGGTATAATATATATATATACCTCTGATTTGTGATAGATAGATATTACACTGGACCAAACACACACAACGTGAAAATAAAGCAATTTTAAAGAGACACAACCAGAGAGAGAGACATAACACTGTAAACACACACACACACACACACACACACACACACTCAGGGACAGGACACTGTAAACACACACGCCCCAGTCGCTGTGCTCTCCAGATACACACGCTGTGTGTGACAGGGCGGCAGATCTGAGGAGACTGATGATGAAGTCTTGTGGTTTGAGATGGTGGAAGAGAGTGCCAGGGATTTGTCTGGGTCTCACACACACACACACACACACACACACACACACACACACACACACACACACACACACACACACCCAACATGGCTCTGTCACTCCCAACTTAATCTCTTTTTTAATGTAAGCAGCACGCAGTCATATGAGGGAGTGTAGATTTCGATTTCAAGTCCTCACCAATCATCTGGTGGGGCAAAGACGTTTAAAAACACTCTGAAATGACAGAGGGCAAATTCCTCCCTCCTTGGGAGAGAGGGGAGAGAGGGGGGAGAGGGGTCTGTGGGAGAGAGGGGTCCGTGGGAGAGAGGGCTCCGTGGGAGAGAGAGGGGTGCGTGGGAGAGAGGGGAGAGAGGAGTCCGTGGGAGAGAGGCGTCCGTAGGAGAGAGGGGTCCGTAGGAGAGAGGGTTCCGTGGGAGAGGGTTCCGTGGGAGAGAGGGTTCCGTGGGAGAGAGGGTTCCGTGGGAGAGGGTTCCGTGGGAGAGAGGGTTCCGTGGGAGAGAGGGTTCCATGGGAGAGAGGGTTCCGTGGGAGAGGGCTCCGTGGGAGAGAGGGGTCCGTGGGAGAGAGAGAGGGCTTTAAAGCCTATTAGGCAGCATGCCTGCCCTCCCTGCGCATTCCTGCCACTGGCGGCCTGCCTTTGAATCCTCACGCTCATGTTGACAGGGACGGGGACGGGGTGTGTGTGTATGTGCGTGCGTGTGTGTGTGTGCATGTGTGCATGTGTGTATG
>NC_045158.1:23659062-23676562 GCF_900700415.2 Clupea harengus | reverse complement strand
TGAGCACACACACATAGGGAGCACGCACACATAGAGAAAACACACATAGGGAACACACACACACATACACACACACATAGAGGACACACACACGTACACACAGGGAACACACACACACATAGAGAGCACACACACACAAACATAGAGAACACACACATATAGAGAACACACACATATAGAGAGCACACACACACACACACACACATAGGGAGCACTCATATGCTACTGCTAAGTAAACATAAGTTCCTAGCTAAATGAACACATGTTAAAGCACCATGAGCTCCTCTCTACACCCCACTCACCACTAGCGTATGTGAGACCCAGTGGGGATGGAAGACAAAGAGATGGAGATGAAAGAGAAAGAGAGGGAGATGAAAGGATGGAGGAGAGAAGCAGAGGAAGAGAGGGAGATGAAAGGATGAAGGAGAGAAGCAGAGGAAGACAAAAAGCTGTGATTTCAGACCTGCCAGTCTCTCCCCGGCTCTTCTGTTCTCTATGGCGTGGTGTCAGGGGGTTGGAGTTATGTGAGGCGTCTGTGCCACTGACGTGTGAGTGTGTGTGTGTGTGTGTGTGTGTGTGTGTGTGTGTGTGTGTGTGTGTGTGTGAGAGAGGGAGAGTTTGTGTATGGGTGTACGTGTGCGTGTGTGTGTGTGTGTGAGAGAGAGAGAAAGAGGGTGTGTGAGAGAGAGAGAGAGAGAGAGAGAGAGAGAGAGGACAGACAGTGTGTTTGTGTCTGTGAGAGAGTGTGTGTGTGTGTGCGAGAGAGAGAGTGTGTGTGTGAGAGAGAGAGAGTTAAAGAGAACATCTGTCTGCTGTCAGCCAGCCTCACAGGCCTGACATCTCCCAACAAGCTCAGATAAGCTGCACAAACACACACACACGCACGCGCACACACACACACACACATGTACACGTCTCCCGACAAGCCCATCATCAGCCCCCTTCATCATCATCCACATAATACTCTCTTCCTCTCTCGCTCTCTCGCTCTCTCTCTCTCTCTCACACGCACACACACACACACACACACACACACATTCTGCAGCAAAGAGAACAGAAACACTCCAGATGCTGTGTGGAGGGGAGGGGAATGGAGGCTGAGTGTGTAGCCAGCCCGCTGCCCGCAGGTGTTAATTGGCTGAGCCACCGGACGCTCCTGACACCGGTGAGAATCTGCAGCTGTTACTGTGGACCAGCGGGGCACCAGGAGGCGTCGCCTGCTCCGCTCCGCACCGCCCCGCCCGTCCCTTATACGGCCTCCACAGCCGAAGGACCCAGCGGGCTCTTGGCCAGGTCAGCTTGAACTCTAAAAGTTACATTTTACATTGTCTGATATAACATAAAGGAGATCGCAAAGACAATGCAACGTGTTGACCGAGGTGTCAGCAACAGCCAGGTCTCTGGTGTGACACCAGGGAAGTGCTCATACCGAGAAGATTCAATGTAAATGTAAATGCACTGTGAGGATGTGGCCCTGCAGTCTGACATAGAGCAGGCTGAAGTCTAATGCATATCTGCATAGCGAGCTGGGATCTTCTGCATATCTGCAGCGCGGGCCTGAGTCTACTGCATATCTGCAGCGTGGGCCTGAGTCTAGCGCATATCTGCAGCGCGGGCCTTAGTCTACTGCATATCTGCAGCGCTGAAGGTTGGCCTGAACGTTCCCGTCCCAGCAGTGGCACTGTCTGTCCTCTGGTTCAAAGCCTGCGGGTCCATCCAGGGGATGATGCTGTGTCCTCTGTCCCATTAATCAGCCGCTGACAATGTAATAGTGGACGAAGTGAGAGGGGAAGTCCAGCATTGAAACTTCAGGGCTCTGTTTAACTACCACCTACCCCAAAGTATACTTAATTTGACAAAGTATATGTCATAAATCACACTCTCATTTTAGAATAACTGGCCCATTTATATTCACATATTAAAAGACTGGACGTTCTCCTTTAAAATGTAATGTGGAATTGAATTCGGGGGGAAGAGAAAGAGCCCTGTAATGACTTGCAGATAGCTATACATTCTGAGGGAGTCATACATCATACTTTAACCAAGTACCAATCAACACATGGCTGTGTGACCCAATATTTCTTTATTTCAACTCCAGGCGAGTGAATTTGGGACATTACTGTTTTGACCCTTCTCATACAGGAAGAGATCAGTCTCCGAGACGCCCCAGTCACCTTACGGTCAAACTAGAAACTCACGCTTACAGGTGATATACCTCAATACAGCACGGATCACGGTTCCTTTCACGTACCACACTACAGCACGGATCACTGTTCCTTTTACAGGTGACACACCACACTACAGCACTGATCACGGTTCTTTTCACGTACCACACTACAGCACTGATCACGGTTCCTTTCACGTACCACACTACAGCACTGATCACGGTTCCTTTCACATCCCACACTACAGCACTGATCACGGTTCCTTTCACGTACCACACTACAGCACGGATCACTGTTCCTTTCACAGGTGACACACCACACTACAGCACTGATCACGGTTCCTTTCACGTACCACACTACAGCACTGATCACGGTTCCTTTCACAGGTGACACACCACACTACAGCACTGATCACGGTTCCTTTCACGTACCACACTACAGCACGGATCGCTGTTCCTTTCACACAGAGCACTGGAGTGAGGAGTGAGTATGCACTCGAAGTGAGTATAGACTCAGCCTGAATATAATATATAGCATGCATACTCACTGCCTATTTAAAATGAATAAATGTATACTCAAGAGCACAGTGAACAAACCGTATGTATACTCGACAGGAAATTTAGTATGAGTGTGGCAAATGTTAAGATCATATTGGATGTGTTCGTGTGTGAGAGAGAAATGCATCTTATTTTGCCCACACACGGCGAGTATCAGAGGGAAATGTGCTGGATTTAATGGAAGAGAGAGAGAGAGAGAGAGAGAGAGAGAGAGAGAGAGAGAGAGAGGGAGAGAGAGGGAGGGAGAGATCCAGCCTCTGTTATAACGGGTTTGTGAGACCGGAGCATGAAATATTAAAGTGGTGATAATGAAAAATAGGGTTGCGGTTTTCCGTTTCCTCAAATGTGTTTATTAATTTATGGTTTAAATCATAACAATTTCATTTGGTGTGAGGCCTTACTTGGCAATGAGAATGGTTTAAAATTTTAATGTCCAAACAACGTTCCTGTATTGAAATGGGTCTTTGAACAAAACATCGCCAGCAATCCATCAGTGCAGAAGAGAAAATTACATTTCATATTTAACAGAATATGAACTCTGCCTTAATAAATGATATCTTCCTTTAATTTAATTGGCGTCAGCTCAGATCCAGCAGATTGCTAATAAAATTCAGAATTTCCATATTTAATGATGCATGCTTTTCATGGTAAATTTTACTCAGAAAATGTTGTCTTTAATGAAGCTTGCAGGAGGCTCTAATAGGCTGCGTCTTTAACAAATGTAACTTCTTCCCTTTCGAAAGGTCTCTCGGTCAGTTCTGCCGAGTTAAACACATTTATGCACATGGCTTAATTCGCACCGCAACAAACGCCAGCTCGCCACAAAGCTCTTTGTTTTTGTTTGTTGTAATTACTGCTACATTAAACACGTGTGCAATACCTCACACAGGCGGCCGGAGAGGAGAAAGAGGAACGATGCTGCTCAATGAGAGGCAAAACAGTGCGTGTGTGCACTTAATAAATGCTATGCAAATACCACCAGCAGCAATTAATCAGCAAACACACCACGCTAATGCCCCATCCTCAGCTACACACACGCTCATTTTCTCTGAAGACGTGTTTGATGTTAGATGCTGGGCTTGCATCGAAAAGGTGCATGCGAGGTCCAAGAGCCGATCTGGTCCAAGAGCCGATTTGGTGCAGCTTACTGCCCCCCCCCCCCCCCTCCTGCTGCCCTATGTTAAGAGAGCGGCTCATTCTGAAAGGGTCCGCAGAGAAAATGGGAATAAATGGATGTCAATTTCCATTTTAAATTGGGAGCCAATGACCCATGCAGGCAGACCCTGGACCACAGACAGACAGAATAACTCGAATTAGAATCGCCTGACATTTCAGTTAATTGCCCCGCGCGGTCAGTCAGGGCACCCCTCTCACCTCTAAACCAGGTTCCATTACCCCCCCACCCACGGCACACAGCTCCAGGTGCCCCAGGTGCGGGCGGGGTCGTGCCCAGGGTTAGGGCCTGGGATCAGTCAGACGGCCAGTGAGAGGTCAGAGGTCAGAGGTGTGTGATTGAGATCGTCCCCTCTAATGAAGAAATTACAACCCCAATTCCAAAAATGATGGAGTGCTGTGTTAAACGATAAATAAAAATAGAATGCAATGATTTTCAAGTCCTTTTTCAAAGACAATATATTTAATGTTTAAACTGATAAAACTTGATTGTTTTATTTTTTGTAAAAACTGTTTCGTTTTTTTAACCACACACAGGTACCGTTTAGGAACTCAGGACACAAATTGTTGAAATTAATCCCATTCTTGTTTGATATACAGCTTCAGCTGCCCAGCTGCTCAGCTCACACTTTTCACACATGAGCTCGGGCCCTGAGATCACTGGGTGTTACTGGGTGTTGTTGATATATCGCTTTTGCTTTGCATGTGTAGAGTCTGAACTCACATGTGTAGAGTCTGAATTCGCATGTGTAGAGTCTGAACTCGCATGTGAGGATGTAGCGACATGCTGGGTTCACCGGTGACAGTTTTCTGAAGTGCTCCATGCTCACGTCGCATTAATGCAGTTGTAATGCCTCCTGAGGGGTTGAAGGTCACAGGCATTCAGTGTTGGTTTTTCGGTCTTGTCCCTTACATGCAGAGATTTCTCTGGACTCCCTGAATCATTTGATGATGTTATGGACTGTAGATGGTGACATCCCTAACTGTTGGATTATTTGCCCACAGAGTTTTTCACAAAGGGGGGGAACCTCGCCCCACTCTTGCTTGAGAACGACGGAGGAATTTCGAGGAACCCCCTTTTACACCCAAACATGATGCTATCACAAACCTCTGTTGCTAAAGCTGGTTGGTCTCCGTGGTGATCAGCATGCTGTTTTAGTTTTTCTGAAAAGATCCGATAAAATGACTGCAGCTGACTTTGAACAACATGCTAAATGAACGATCACATAAGTAAGTCTAATTTTATAAACTAGAAAAAAACTATTAACTGAGTCAACACTGAACGATCTGAAAGTTGAGGCAAAATCTATTATGTTTAACTAGTGGGTCAATCTCCATTCAGTAATGGTATGGAGTTCGAATGCTGCACACATCGGCAAGCGAAACATGTAAATACCATTGAAATTCATTATCCATTAACCTTACGGCAGTCGCAAAGGTCCTTAGTAATGTCACTGAAATGCCTTTATGTCTATATGAATGTGTGTATGTGTGTGTTTTTTTCAATACATGTAAACATGTGCGATACATGCATATTCAATCAGAGTGAGTGATCAACGCTGTCGGCCAGTGGCCTCCCCCTCACCGACTGACGCGCAATATTATCGCTGTTCACTGCAACTCAGGACAAATGAGGCTATTGAAGGTATTTGTTGGCAGGACAATCATTTCAGCGGGAACATGCAGGGAGTTGGCTCGGGCTTTCATTATTCACGCTCCGCAGCCTATACCACTGCCTGCTCCCCCTAATTATGAGTCGTATTGACCACTGGGAGCACTTGATTGAGTCCCTGCTAAATAGGTTTACCTGCACCGCTGCAGAAGGTCAAATGGCTTATTGTACTGCTTTATGGATCGGTGTCTGGCCATGGAGGCAGGAGGATTGGAACCAACAAAGGAGGCAATTAAAAGAAATTACAGCAATGGCGGCCTCAGTTAAGGCTTATTCTCTGTGCTGCACAGCAATGGTGGCTCAGTTAAGGCTTATTCTCTGTGCTGCACAGCAATGGTGGCTCAGTTAAGGCTTATTCTCTGTGCTGCACAGCATGGCGGCTCAGTTAAGGCTTATTCTCTGTGCTGCACAGCAATGGTGGCTCAGTTAAGGCTTATTCTCTGTGCTGCACAGCAATGGTGGCTCAGTTAAGGCTTATTCTCTGTGCTGCACAGCATGGCGGCTCAGTTAAGGCTTATTCTCTGTGCTGCACAGCAATGGTGGCTCAGTTAAGGCTTATTCTCTGTGCTGCACAGCATGGCGGCTCAGTTAAGGCTTATTCTATCTGCTGCACAGCATGGCGGCTCAGTTAAGGCTCAGTTAAGGCTCAGTTAGGGGACAGACTAGTGGACAGACCAGGGGGGGGATACACAAATGACATTAATACAAAACTAGAAAAAGAAATATCAAATAGAAATGAAAAAAATGTTAACAAAATAGAATGAAATAATTAATGAGACCTTGAAGAAAAAGAGAAAGAAAAAGCACTGCTTGAAATTCTTCAACCACCCTTGCCCTTAAAGAATTTTCTCAAGGATATTCTTTTAGCGGTTTTTTTTTTCTCTCTCTTTGTGTGTGTGTCTCTGTGTCTCTGTGTCTCTGTGTCTCGGGGCTCTCTGATGAAGCACCTCGCCCCGGCGCCCCTCGTCTGGCCCCTGATGAAGCACCTTTCCCCTGTTCCCCGGGTTTTGCCTCATTTTACACTTTGCCCCAAATCCTTCTCCGTGTCCATCCTTCATTTTTTACACTAACAGGGTCAGAGGCGGGAGAAGCAGGTGTGCGAGTGTGTGTGTGTGTGTGTGTGTGTGTGAGTGTGTGAGTGTGTGTGTGTGTGTGTGTGTGTGTGGCGTTGGCTTTCTTTTGCCAGGTGGGAGAGGGATGGCATGACGCTCTCACCTCTGCTGTCCCTAACTTTACTCACACACACACACACACACAAACACACACACACACACGCACACTCCTCCTGCAGTCCAGAGGACTGTGTGTGTGTGTGTGTGTGTGTGTGATTTTGAGTGTGCCTAATGCTGATATGCTGACTCTGTAAAGCACATGAGGTCCCAGACGGCGAGGCGCAGGTTCTTCCCCGTACTCCATTAAAATGCCCTGAGCCCCACAGCCACTGTTGGGCACTGGCTTTTAGGGCGGCGGGGACACCGGGACACACAGGTTTGGTGGAGGCAGAGGGTGTGATCCTGGTCGCCATGGCGTCTGTATCCCTCGGTGATGCCCCCTTTGTGACCCCTTGTGAAAGCAGGGCAGTTCTGTGCTCCTGGCCAATAATGATCTGATGGTAAAGGGAAGCGGCATTAGTGTCTGCCCAGAGGAGTTTCCTTCTGAAAACGTCACGGAGACAAATAGGCTCTCTTGTGTGGTAAACCTGTAGGGGTCAGGAGGCAAGCGCTATAAGGCCAGCAAAGAAAGAGAAAGTGTGTGTGTGTGTCTGTGTGTGTGTGTGTCCGTGTGTGTCTCTGTGTGTGTGTGTGTGTGTGTGTGTGTGTGTGTGTGTGTGTGTGTGTGTGTGTGTGTGTGTGTGGTGTGTGTGTGTCTGTGTGTTTGTGTGTGTCTCTCTCTGTGTGTGTGTGTGTGTCTGTGTGTGTGTGTGTGTCTGTGTGTGTCTCTGTGTGTGTGTGTGTGTGTGTGTGTGTGTGTGTGGTGTGTGTCTCTGTGTGTGTGTGTGTGTGTGTGTGTGTGTGCGTGTGTGTGTGTGTGTGTGCGTGTGCGTGTGTGTGTGTGTGTGTGTGTGTGTGTGTCTGTGTGTGTGTGTGTGTCCGTGTGTGTCTCTCTCTGTGTGTGTGTGTGTGTGTGTGTGTGTGTGTGTGTGTCTGTGTCTGTGTGTGTGTCTCTATGTGTGTGTGTGTGTGTGTGTCTGTGTGTTTGTGTGTCTCTCTCTCTGTGTGTGTGTGTGTGTGTGTGTGTGTGTGTCTCTGTATGTGTGTATGTGTGTGTATGTGTGTATGTGTGTAGACACCACTTCCTTGGTCCAAACACAGCGAAGGAAAACAGTATAAGCGGAGCGGAGACGAGTCTTCTTCCTCAGCTAACACATGCTATGTGGACAGACGCGTATGGACACACGCGTATGGACACACAGATGTACTAATCAATACTTTTTTTCTTCAAACAGAAAGACACATTTGTACAGCAGGTTCCTCATCCCTCCCGTCACCGCTAATCTCCTGTCTGTCTGGGTAAATGCCACGCTGCCACGCTGCCGGGGTCCCTAATCCTGCCCACTGATGCCCAAATCTCCCCGCTAGCTCCATCCATCTGGTGCTGGCTGCTCCCCTCAATGTACGCGCCCTGAGCTTGTGTGTTTAGCGGGGTATCTTATTTGATTGGATGTCTTCTCTTTATAGTCCTCAGCACTAGCAGGCCACTTACAACACAGGGGTGGGGGGGCTGGGGGAGGGGGGTATTATTCATAGATGTTACATCTTTACTTGTTTAGGGTAATCCAGGATTTGGTGTAAGCTCTGACCTGCAAACAACCCAATTAATCAAGGCAATTAATTAAGTTGCATTTGTCATTGAGCTCAGGCAACAATTAGCACTATTAAGACGATCTTGTCACGCGTCACCCTGGCACATGTAATGTGTTCTTGCAAGCTGTTCCATGGATTCCAATCAAAGCGAATACTTCAGAAGGGCCCTCGAGCCTAGGCACGCCAGACCCCTGATCAGTGAGAGGGAGAAGCCCGGGAGGGAAGCACACACACACACACACACACACACACACTCAACAAGGCTCAACAAGGCTCAAGAAGGCTGCTGTCAGTCTCTGTACCCTGTCACAACCATGTGCAACTCTGGCTCACACACACACACACACACGGTCTCTGATTGTTTAAGCAATGTGTCACAAGTTGCCATGATTTCACCAATTAGCAAGCCTGCATGCATCCAGCTTGTTGAGATCAATTAGTCAGTAGAACGCCTGGGATGGAATGTGATCTAAATTCACTTTGTGTTATGTCTGCCTGCGTGTATATGCGTGTGCATATGTCAGAGTGTGTGAGCATGAACTCACAATATGGGTGTGTGTGATCTACTTCAGTCCCGAAGAATGAAACAAATATAGAATGATCTAAAATCCTTCTGTATATTGGGAACATTTTGAATTGTCATTGACGCTGGAAAATGAGAGAACGAGAGAGTGGGAAGGCTTGGCTTTTCCATCTTTAAAGGAAAACGTTTATTCATGTTTGAAATTACACATAACTACCACAAGGAAGACTTGTCAGTCTGGGGCGCCGTCTGATAAGAAAGAAACACGAAACAGTTTAATACATTAGAATCACTGCCACAAATAAACTGTCATGACTTTATCCGTCTCAGAGTCACATACAATACAAAAAAGAGAAAGAAAGTTTTTGCCCGCTGTCAAACAGGGGGAAATGTTCAGCCTGACTGCTGAAACCTCTATGCATTACAGTTTCCTCGTATGAGATTTTTTTTCCTTTTTTGCATGTAACAGATGATCAACATTCAAAATGTTCCTCAGTATGTACAACAGTTTCACTGTTTGGTGTTAAGTAATGTCCGAACGTTTCCCCGCTCCCTCCCTCAAAATTCACCACAAAAAGAATTTCACTCGTTTCTCGTCTCCCCTCATCCCCCATAATCCTGTAATTCATTTATTCATATTATCATTGACAATTTTTTTATTTTTGTCTTTTTAAAAGCTGCAACAAAGCAACTTGGTTTTCTTAGAAGATTAAAATATACATTAGATTACATGAAGAAAAAGAAGTTTGTTACAAGATGCAAACAAACAAAGTGAAAACCCAAAGTAAAAAATCAAAAGGCATAAAATATGGTGATGATATTGTTTTATAGAGGTAGTACGTGAGCATTCTAAGCTAGAGAATGTTGGAATTCTATTGGTTTCTATGGGCCTGATGAGGTAATAAAGCTGAGCTCTGATTGGTGGGATGTATAAAGACTCTTAAGCTATATTATATACAACGCATTTTTGTGGTCGGTGTCTTCTGTTGCCAAAATGAAGTTCTACAACTAATTGGCGAAACCGCAAGACCCATAGCTATTTCCGAGAAAAGGTTAAAGACTCTTTTTTTTTAGTTATCAATACAATGCAAAAAATCCCAAATCCACCTCATTCATAATGATACGTGTGATGATGCTTGATGTGTCGGCGAACGCTATGAGAGAATGCTGATACAGGTCGGACATTTAAAAACGTTTCCGAAAAAGAGTGCACCTTTAGATTTATATTGAATGCTGTGGCAAGGGCCTCTGATACACTGGAACAATTTAGGTGTGTGAGGCCAAATGAGACACATGTGTGTGTGAGCCGTGAGCGATATCCCCCTCAATGCTGTCTGACGCTTGTTAGTCCTGCTAACTAAGTGGATGAACCCTGCCGCTACTAAACAGACAACAAGCAGGACGTCTGGACCAGGATTTTGGGCCAGAACCGGTTCTGGTCTGGGTCTTTGGGTCCACCTTACTTCCACACTACACACACACACTACAGCTGCCTGCTCTCTTCAGGAGACCGGCTACGGCCGACAGCACGCTGACTCCCACAGAAGGCCAAACCGAAGGGGTAAATCAGTATACTTACAAAAGCACTGTCTGGAGTATGGAGTACAGTTTGAGTATGGAGTGCTGACTGAGTACATACTACGAGTAGAGGAAAGGTGGAGGCACCAGTGGATACTCGGTCCCACTAGTCGAACAGGAATGAACACGAAGGTGTGTGTCTATTCGGATGCCTGAAACATATTCAGGGCCATATGAATGGTCTTGGTCATTGATATCTATTTGTATTTCTATTAACAGGTGGGTTTGGTTTCACACACTCGCACAGACTCGCCTCCCCACCATTGAACAAACATACGGGTGGAGAACAAATCAGAATAGAAAAAACACGTGTTGAAGCAGATGACAGGAGAAGTCAACGAATATTGAAAACACAGAGGTCAAAAAGGATGAGCGCCGCTGAACGCATGAAATAAACGCAGCCAGACGATTGGTTTCTGACAGCTGGTTCAGCCTCTCTGATTGGTCAGTCTGTGGCGGGCGCTGTAGTTGGGGTTCTTCAGCAGGGGGATGAGATGTGTGAGTGTGTGTGTGTGTGTGTGTGTGTGTGTGTGTGTGTGTGTGTGTGTGTGTGTATGATCAAATCGAGGTATCAGAGTGCACGCTGCCCGGTCCTTCGGTTGGGGAGATGATGGAGGACGGAGTGGTTGCATCCTGCCACCCGCCATTTGCCTGCCACAAACAAAGACAAAAGACACAACATTAGCACTTTTAATATGGATTTATATCACTGTATTATATCTACAATGTTGTGAATATTTAACACTAGGAATCACGCCCATAATATTTTAATTATTTATATGTATTTATGAATTTATATTATATGTTTCATTTATTTTTATTAATATCTGGGTCTGCACAAGAGGATGCATACAGACGTGTCTGTATGTGTGTGTGTGTGTGTGTGTGTGTGTGTGTGTGTGTGTGTGTGTGTGTGTGTGCTTGTGTGTGTGTGTGTGTGTGTGTGTGTGTGCGTATGCGAGTTTATGCATATGCATGAGGATGCACACATAAAAGTGTGTGTGTGTGTGTGTGTGTGTGTGCGTGTGCATAAGGATGCCTGTCTGCCAGTGAGAGGTACTCCCAGCAGGAGGTGTGTGTACCCTGGTGTGTGATGAGGAGTGTGTGCTCCCTGGTGTGTGACGTGGTGTGTGTGCTCCCTGTTCACTGATATATTAAGAAATTAATAAGAGTGGGTGTCTCCTCTAATACTGAGGCGAGCGGGCCGACAGGGATTTTCAACATAACACTGCCACCACTGCTGAGGGAGAGAGAGAGGGAGAGAGAGAGAGAGAGGGAGAGAGAGAGAGAGGGTGACAGAGGGAGAGAGAGAGAGAGAGAGAGAGGGAGGGAGAGAGAGAGCAAAAGAGAGAGAGGCAGGGAGAGAGAGAGCAAAAGAGAGAGAGGGAGAGAGGGAGAGAGAGAGAAAGAGAGAGGGAGGGAGAGAGAGAGGGCGAGACAGATAGACACTCTCTCTCGGAAACAAATTTGCCCGGCGTCGCAGCCAATAGGAGGGACGGCTGGAATCGATGTCTAATCAGATTTCTGTGGTGGAGGACGGCTTGTCGCTCCATATTTGGCTGTCAGTGAGGCGGTGCGAGGGGGGGGCTTGTGGGGCGGGCGGGCCAGTTGGACAGGCCGACGCTGAATGGAAGTGACGCAGCCCCCCCCCACACACACACCGAGCGCAGAGAACTCAGGCAGCCCCCCAAACCCCCCCACACACACACCCAGCACAGAGACCTCCGGCAGCCCCCCCCCACTCCCCTACACACACCCCCAGCACAGAGACCTCCGGGTGGGTGCGGGCGTGGAGGGAGAGACCCTGCTGGATCCCCAATGGGCTCCCTGTGCTGCCTGGTGCTCATGGCCATTCCCCCATCCCTCAGTCTCTCATTCTCTTTCTCTATGCCTCGCTCTCTCACTCTCTTTCTCTATCCCTCGCTCTCTCATTCTCTTTCCCTATCTCTCCCATCCCTCTCCCTCTCTCATTCTCTTTCTCTATCCCTCGGTCTCTCATTCTCTTTCTCTATCCCTCTCTCTCTCATTCTCTTTCCCTATCTCTTCCATCCCTCTCGCTCTCTCATTCTTCCACTGACAGATACTTTATCCTTCTTCTTTTTCTTCCTTTGTTTCTGATCTCTCTCCCTCTCTCTCTCCCTCTCTCTCTCTTTCATCTCTCTCTCTCTCTCTCTCTCTCTCATCTCTGTTTCCCACATCCTCTTTCTCTCGCTGTCTCTATCTCTCTATACATCTCCTTTTTCTTTTCTCACTCTGTCTCAAGCTTTATCTCTTTTTCTTTTTTTTTCTTTCTCTCTAGTCCCTCTCTCTATTTCTCTCTCGTCTAATTTTCTTTCTCTCTTTTGTCTCTGTTTCCCTCTCAAAATCTCTTTCCACCTCCCTCTCTATCTCTTCATCTCTCTCTATCTCTCCATCTCTCTCCATATCTCTCTCTATCTCTCCATCTCTCTATCTCTTGCTCTGCTTTCTCTTTGTTTTGTCTTATCTTCCTGTCTTTTGTGTTTCTTGCTCTCCCACTGTATGTTTCATCCCCCCCCTCTCTCAGTCTCTCTCTCCGTCTCTCTCTCCGTCTCTCTCTCCGTCTCTCTCTCTCTCTCTGTTTCACACAACAAAAGGTTAGCGTATGCTAATTTATTTATGATGCGCTTCATTATCAAAACAATTTGTCTGTATTACAGGGGGAGCGCTGGGCTCGGGCGAGCTGCTGGAGGCCCTGTGCTCGCGTCTCACACACACACACACACACACACACACACACACACACACACACACACACACACACACACACACACACACACACACTGCTGGAGGCCCCGTGCTCTCCTGCTCCGGTGGCAGAATTAGGATTTCGCTGATTTAGAGTTCCTGGAATAGGTCAATAAATAGATTTATCTTGGCTGCTGGGCCCTGGCGTCTCTCACACACACACACACACACACACACACACACACACACACACACACACACACACTGCTGGGCCCTGGCGTCTCTCACACACACACACACACACACACACACACACACACACACACACACACACACACACACACACACACACACACACACACACACACACACACACCCTGGCGTCTGGGCCGTATGCTCTATAACAGGAGTGGCACCAGGAGGGCTCTCGCTCTCTCTCTCTGTCACACACACACACACACACACACACACACACTGCCCAGACACATCATGTACATCACCATCACACCGCTCTCCGGCTTTCCACACACACACACACACACACACACAGTCTGCCTCTTTCTCCTCAACGTCATTTTTTTCCCTTTTTTAGTTTCACATCTTTTTTCCTTTTTTTTTTTCATTGCATGAATTACAACGAGCAGAAGATGCATTATTTATATATTTTGAGGGAGAGGATGGGGAGAGTGTGTGTGTGTGTGTGTGTGTGTGTGTGTGTGTGTGGGTGCGGGTGCGGAGGTTTGAGCTGTCGTTGTTTTGGTTGCTCTGCTGATGGAGTGCGATGTGACCTAAGCAGCGCATTGGAGTGAGAAGCTCAGCGAGTGTGTGTGAGAGTGTGTGAGACACAAGGGGGTGGGGTGTGTGAGAAGCTGACATGTCGTATGAGGCGCTGCGGGGGCCAGGGAAGCACAAGACGCTGAAGCGACGCAGCGGAGTGAAGCGAGCTTTAGCGAGCTTCAGCGCTAACTCCACGCGCTAACCCTCCGTCTGGTTTCGTTCTGCTGCGCACACACACACACACACTATAAACCGCACACACTCAACACTTCACACACTATAAACCATACTTGACCCTTCGCCCCTCCAGACAAAACCGCAGCCATACAAGCATCTGTTACAGCGTCACACAGCGCGCTACACACGTACAACAGTAAACGTGAAGAATAGCATCGCTGCTAGCTTTATAGCTATGTTTATTGTTATTTTGTTAGTGTATCGAAGAATACAATTCTTCAGGGTATAGTTTTTTTTTTTTTCTTTTATATTATGCTGAATATATTCTAAAATGTCAAAGTACAAACACGAGCCACATGGGTCCCATTACAGGAAGAAAAGAAGAAATTCACGTCTCTTGCTTCGAGACAAAGAAAAAAGAAATCACATAAAAACAAATATCTCATTCTGTACCACTCCTGTCAGCGAGCGTCTCTTTACATTCTTCCTGCCTCCCTCTCTCTCTATCTCCCTCTTTCTCTCTCTCATCAAATAAATCAATCTATACCCTGGTGGCTTGAGATTATGCAGAGTCTTATAAAAAAAAAAAGAAGCGTATCAGCTCTTATCAAGGGAGAAGGAATTCATGTCGGCAGCCGGCTTCAGGCGATCCGCCTTTCATATTCCATCACGCTGATAAGGACAGCGCTCGCTCTTTGAAGCATTTCAAAAACAGTTAAACAGCACCCAGACGCACAACTAAATGGCGCTCACTTCCAGCGTGATAGGGTTACGGCGCTATGTCATCTCTGCGAAGCTGCGCGCGCCGAACATATTGCCTTTTAAATCGTCGCCGCCAAAACGGGTTAACAGAGACAGATTTCATCCTGACATCATGAAATTGTGTCAGTCTGTCTACGCACTGAGCTGATATTACTGTAAAATGCATGAGCATGACAAAGAATCATGATAAATATCTATGTTAAGGGCTCATTATTGATGAAGATCATTCCTGAATTGAACTGTAATTAACTGCATTGTCCTTAACTGCATTGTAGTTGTGTGTGTAGCCCTGGTTTTGTAATATGTGCTGTGTGTTCACTGTTTTTGTTTGTGTTTATGGCGTGTGTTACATTTGTGTGTGACTGTGGTTAAGTTATATGTTTAGGTGTGCTGTGAGCTCAGTGTGTGTGTGTGTAGGTCAGTGAGTGTGTGTGTGTGTGTAGGTCAGTGTGTGTGTGTGAGTGTAGTACTGACTTACATTCAGGCTATGTGGACTGTACATAGCGTTTCCTCCAAGGCCATCACTGTATCCTGCCGTCTGACTGATAACATGGCGCAGAGTATCCACCTGCAGAGGGGAGAGGTCAAGACTGTCAATGCCTTGTGTCTGACACACACACACACACACACACGCACGCACACACACACACACACACACACACACACACACACACACACATACACGCACACACACACACACAGACAGACACACAGACACAGACACACACACACACACACAACACACTCACACCCATACACACACACACACACACACATATAGAGAGAGGCCTTCTCTCTCAGATGAACACATACAGTATACACACACACTCTCTCACACACACACCACAGACTAACACAGACGAGACGACAGCACACACTAGGGATGCGTTGGGGAGAAAGGGGTAAGAGATGCAGATGCGCTCATTAAAAGGAGAAAATAAATGAACACAAATAGAAACGGATGATATCTGCAAAAAAAAGGCATCAACAAAAAGAGCTGGAATTCCCCCCCTCCCCTTTCACTTGCTTTGCTGTTCCTTTGACAGAAAATTCCACCAGGAGTTGACACACACACACACACACACACACACACACACACACACACACACACAAGTGCATGACGCAGACTCATGGATGCACCTGAAAACACACTGACACTTTCACATGCTCAGTTAGGGGGAACAGGACTCACACACACACACACACACACACACACACACACACACACACACACACACACACACACACACACACACACACACACACACACACACCTTCACTGACACTGAGGTGCCTGCGGAAAGTTCCACACTAAATACAGCATGGAATCTAAAACTTTAAATATATATATGTATCAATCTAAACAATCATTTCCTATGAAGTCCCTTTTAAAATCGGTTTATTTACAATATGTGTCTTGCATGCATGGCACTTTTCACACCACAGACACCCACTTAGGATGGAGAAACACCACAGACAGGAAGCGCACACGTGATGACGAGGACGGGAGAGGATGTGATGTCAGACAGGAAGGAACTTCCATCCATCCACCCGATACAAACCCAGGAGCCCAAGCCAGAGCCAAAGGCATTCACAACATTTACTTGCAAAACACTGCAAAACGTCTGTCTGTCTCAGGGCCATCAGTTAACCTTTCAAATCACTTCATCTAATCTACAGTAATCCAACAGATTATTGCCCCCCCAACAGCAGGGTCAGGTAGCAGTCTGAAGCGATGCTTCATCCTTGTTTTTTTAGGTGAGAATTTGGACTAGCCCCAACACCTCTCAGTCTGTCCATGACACTAAGAGAGAGGGGCGGGGCGGGGGGCGGGGGCGGGGGGGAGGGAGGGGTTAGGGCATGTGACTGGATCTTAATCTAATGACTAGAGTCTAGAGTCTGATTGTGTATCTGCCGTTGTTGCCCGGGGCGACCCTGAAGCGCGCCTACCTGAGACTGCACATTGGCTCCGACTTGGCCCTGGTAAGAGTCTCCACTCAGACTCTGCATGCTCATGAACAAGTCCCCAGTGTTTGGGGTTGGGAGGCTATAAGACCCTGAGGAACCTGGAGAGGAAAGAGTTAAGGAGCTCAATCACCATAGAAACCACTGGACAGCAGACAGAGAGGCAACACACACACACACACACACACACACACACATGAATACGCAAGGCACACTCACTCACAGTAACTCAAACACACACACACACACACACACCACACACACAGTATGTGTGATTGTAAAAGAATATGTGATATAATAATAATAATCATCGGTAATCATAACAGTAATAATATTCACACACATACAGAATCATACACACACGCGCGCAAACGCGCACAAACACACGCGCACGCACACACACACACACACACACACACACACACACACTAGGCTTGGAGAGCACAGACAGGAGGGAAGTGGAGGAGCAGACGGGGGAGCAAAGCAAAGCCCTGGGAGAGGAGGTGGGGGATTCTAGCCATGTGTGTGAGACTCAAGGGCAGCTAACCTAAACAAAGTCCTCAGCCCTAAACAAACAAACAAACAAACAAATAAACAGGAAGCGAACCAAACCAAATGGACACCACAGCACAGACGGACGC
>NC_045158.1:23651562-23656562 GCF_900700415.2 Clupea harengus | reverse complement strand
CTTTGGGAAATGCTAGCACAGCAATAATCACGGAATAATAAAGAGATTACGGATGTTTTTTAATAGCCCTATAAATTACACTACTGTCGCCATGATGCTGGTCTCTCTCTCCTTCCCTCTCTCTCTCCCTCCCTCCCTCCCTCCCTCTCTCTCTCTCTCTCTCTCTTTCCCTCTCTCACCCTGGACCAGTCAAAGAGCAGCTGCCCTAATGAAGCTTTATTTAATTTCCACCTCTGTGCCTCCATTTTAATATCTCAGCCTCCACACAGACACACACACACACACAGACACACACAGACACACAGACACACAGACACACACACACACACACACACACACACACAGAAACATACACACACACATACACACACACACCCACACAGACACAGACACAGACTCAGACGCAGACACAGACTCAGGCACAAGTGCGACATCAGATCATTTCTATCCGCGGCGTCTCTGCACGCTTCTAAATCTTTAATATCTGGGCAATTAAAATTAATGACCATTCGGCGGCAACCACCATTGGCAGGCTCTGGCTTGACATGAATTGTTTGATGGGTTTACCTAGAGGTTAAACTAACAAGCAGGGTTTAATTGGAAGCAATGAAAGCGGTGGCCATCATCCTTCCTGGGTAACCTGCTTAGAGAGGCTTTTAAGGCTCGGCAAGGCATGGACCTGGGGTCCAAACACAGCAGGATACACACCTCTGCTCAGTGTGGAAGCTTTGCTCACGGCGCATCACACACACTCACACTCACACGCACACGCACACGCACTCACACTCACACTCACACTCACACACACACACACACACACACACCTCAGGAAAGAAAACATACTCTACCTCATGAACAGGGGGATCTTATGAAAAAATGTAATATTAAAAAATTGGATTTTGTAAGGAGGAGGGAATTTATGTTCAGTGGTTAATATAAGAAAGGGTGCATTTGTACAAGACAGATGGCTGAAACTACTTCATTTACATATTAAATTCAAACCAATTAATACATTAAAATACAAACAAATTCACCTAAATGAACCAGCAGTGGCTGTGTATATATCTGTCTTTTTATGCACTGGCAGAGAGGAGTGTGTGAGAGGAGTGTGCGAGAGGAGTGTGTGAGAGGAGTGTGTGAGAGGGGTGTGTGAGAGGAGTGTGTGAGAGGAGTGTGTGAGAAGGCTACCTGCACTGGCAGAGAGGAGTGTGTGAGAGGAGTGTGCGAGAGGAGTGTGTGAGAGGGGTGTGTGAGAAGGCTACCTGCACTGGCAGAGAGGAGTGTGTGAGAGGAGTGTGCGAGAGGAGTGTGTGAGAGGAGTGTGTGAGAAGGCTACCTGTGCTGGCAGAGAGGAGTGTGTGAGAGGAGTGTGCGAGAGGAGTGTGCGAGAGGAGTGTGTGAGAGGAGTGTGTGAGAAGGCTACCTGTACTGGCAGAGAGGAGTGTGTGAGAGGAGTGTGTGAGAGGAGTGTGTGAGAGGGGTGTGTGAGAGGGCTACCTGTACTGGCAGAGAGGAGTGTGTGAGAGGAGTGTGTGAGAGGAGTGTGTGAGAGGAGTGTGCGAGAGGAGTGTGTGAGAGGACTGTGTGAGAGGGGTGTGTGAGAGGGGTGTGTGAGAGGAGTGTGTGAGAGGACTGTGTGAGAGGGGTGTGTGAGAGGGGTGTGTGAGAAGGCTAGCTATGCTCGCAGTAACAGCAGCTGTGAGAGACTGAGATGCTAATGCTAATGCCTGAGCCATAACTTCTATTTAATTTTCCTGCACAGGAAATCAGAGACGGCCAGCACACACACACACACACACACACACACACACACACACACACACACACACAGACACACACACACACACACACAAACACACACACACACACACACACAGACACACAGACACACACACACACACACACACACACAGACACACACACACACACACACACACACAGACACACAGACACACACACACACACACACACACACACAGACACACACACACACAGACAGACACACACACACACACTGACATGAATCCCACTCAGGGTCCTCAGCGTACGACATGTTTATGCCCTCCATCCCGAGCGCTTGAGAGCACAGTAAACACAATCATCGCCCTCACACTCATCCACACAAATGAACATCCTGCAGGAGAGGACCAGCCTTCACACTGCTGCAGTGGCTGTGTGTGTGTGTGTGTGTGTGTGTGTGTGTGTGTGTGTGTGTGTGTGTGTGTGTGTGTGTGTGTGTGTGTGTGTGTGTGTGTGAGTGTGTGTGTTCGCAGGCTCTGTCTGAAACAACCAGCTGGATGTTCTATTTGGGTGTTACATATTGGCTGTTTTTTGCAGGCTGTTCTGCCTGTGTTTACCCACTGTCTGGAGTTACATACTCATTGCAGCATCAGCAGTATGGATATAGAATGTCTCTCTATCTCTTTCTCTCTCTGTCTCTCTTTGTGTGTGTGTGTGTGTGTGTGCGTGTGTTTGTTTACCTATATATGCTTGTGCATACCTGTGTTTGCGTGTTTGTGTATCTATGTATGTTGGTGCCTGTGTTTTTTTCTATATATGTCCATGTGTGTTCTGCACACACACACACACACACACACACAGACACACAAACACACACACACACACACAGACACAGACACACACACACACACACAAACACTCTCTCGTCTCGAATCGCCTCCCCTGATCGTTCCACTGGAGCCGTGGGTCACCTGACCGGGGGAGGCGAAGGACAGCATGGCGGCGTCGGGTTGTCATGGCGGCGACGTGCTGCTACATTAGCGCTCTCCAGCGCGTTACACGAGCGCCGCCATGACAACCCGACACCCAGGCAGCCGCGCTGGCGACGACACAGTGGAGAAGGTCTAGTAAATAATTCACCGTGGTTCCTCCACACACTGATGTGTGTGTGTGTGTGTGTGTGTGTCTGTAGTTCCTGCACAAGAGCGGGTCAATACATGGCTACTGTCATTTAAAGGGAATAGATGAACCTGCCTGTGCTCTCGATAGCACCAGAGAGATTTATAACGTCTTCTTTTAGAGAGGCCCCTTAATGAAAGCTCACACCTGACTCTTTATTAAACGTGCACGCACAGACACACACAGAGACAGACACTCACACACACACATATACACACAGACAGACACTAACACACACACACACATATACACACACACAGAGACAGAGACACTTACACTCACACACACACACACACACACACACACACACACACACACACACAGGACCACACATCTGTGTCGGTGTCAGTGACTAGACCTGCTAATATTATCAATAATAGAAGGAGCTGCATTAATACTTAACACATTAACCTGAGGCTGGCCTGCACTGAAAGAATAATGAGCTGAAATATTGATAAGTGTCGCTCCTTTGAACCACAGAGCATGTGTGTGTGTAAATGGGTTTGTGTGTGTGTGTGTGTGTAGTTGGGTTTTTTGTGAGTGGGTGAGTGAGTAAGTGTGTGTGTGTGTGTGAGAAGGTGTGTAAGTTTGTGTGTGCAGTTGGGTTTGTGTGTGTGTGTGTAGTTGGGTTTGTATGTGAGAGAGTATGTGTGTGTGTATGTGTGTGTGTGTGTGTGTGTGTGTGTGTGTGTGTATGTAGGTGTGTTCAGATGAGGTGTGTGTGTGTGTTCAGATGAGGTATGGGTGTGAGTACTTGACTCTGTGTGTGTGTTAAAGGATTTCAATGTTTTTTTTTTTATGTTTGGTAGCGTGTCTGTGTGTCTACATGTGTGTGTGTTTGTGTGTGTGTGTGTGTGTGTGTGTGTGTGTGTGTGTGTGTGTGTGAGTGTGTCACAGCACAGATAAGGCTGCCTAATTGGAAGGCCAGTGGCCGGCTCTACCCGCGCGCTGTCGGCCCAATTTGCACGTGTGGAATTGCAGACACACTCCGTCCCCATGCCCTCCGTACACAGCGTGCACGCAACCCTCCACACACACACCACACACCCCTGCCACCCTCCACACACACACACACACACCCCACACCCCTGTGGAAACAGTATCAATTATGCCCCCGAGCCACTCCACAGCACGGACATGGAGCTACACACACACACACACACACACACACACACACACACACACTTACACCCTTGCACCCTCACACACACACACACACACACACACGCGCGTGCTCACAGACCCATGCCGAGGGGGATAATGAGGACCTGATTAAGGAAGGTGACGAGCCAAGGAAGAGGGAAAGACAGAAACCCAATTATATCCATCTACTCCGGCTACATCAGCAGTGTCACCAAAACCACCAAATCCTCCCTGGAAAACACCATTAGCCTCATCTGCATCAGCGATGCCAACCAGTGGAAAAGAAGCAGGAGGATTTGGCATGAACTTGTTCGGCAAATAGCAGATCAAGCAATCAATGCCTCAGATCTCAGAAATCGCTAAGAAAACGCAGTATTAGCACCCAGTGAACATGTCCGATATAATTTTTTCAATGAATTATTCACGTTATCTCTAATCATATATTTTTTACCTCCAATCAATCATTAATCAATATATTACACTGCTTTTAGAAAGGAAAAAATAAGTACAGTATAAGATTACATTTAAATTTTAAATTATTCTAGAATCTTCAAATGGTGTTCCATTGCCTCTACAGTTACTGAGATGGCAGTTGGAAGTAGAATACTAGAAAAAATGAACAGAACAAGATCAACACTAACAAATCCAATGAGTATTCCAATGATCAATTGATTTGATTGATTTGATATAAGGTCCTGGAGTCGAGCCTCACTATTCCACTTCCATTTAGCGTTTGAAGTGTTTCTTTCAGGCCTCTATAGAAGCAAACCTTTCAACTTATTTTACGCTACTGGTGCCATGGTAAGTAGCATGCACACTGCCTATATCTGAATGAAATGAATTAATTAGAGCCTTTTTAATTCGTCATGGCCTTGATGGTTTACCGTGGTTCCCATGGGAACGTGTAGGTGAGAGAGAGAAGTGTGTGTGTGTGTGTG
>NC_045158.1:23644062-23646562 GCF_900700415.2 Clupea harengus | reverse complement strand
AAAGAGCGTGATTCTAACCTACTCTCTTTTACACCCCTATTTCTCATATCCAAATAACAGAATAAACCTTGAATAACTAAACCTTTTGAAACTTTATGCAAATATACTTACTGACAGAGGGAAAAAAAACACATAAACTCAAAAATCTCAGCCTCTCCAAAATGAAAGCAAAGCTGAGAAACACTGAGCTCCAAAAATAATAAAAGGTGTATGTGTGTGTGTGTGTGTGCGTGTGTGTGTGCGTGTGTGTGTGTGTGTGTGTGTGTGTGTGTGCGATGCCTTTAATACTCTTTTAGTACATCAAGTCCACATCACTGAAGGTCAATCTCACTGCAGGGCAAAACTCCCTGCTCCTCTGTTTATGTGTGTGTTTGTGTGTGTGTGTGTGTGTGTGTGTGTGTGTGTGTGTGTGTGTGTGCGTGTGTGTGTGTGTGTGTGTGTCTGCACACGTGAGCAGTGCTGACCCTCTACACAGAGCTCAGACATGGGTCCATCAAAGTCCATCTGTGGGCATTAACATTAACAGAGCTTCGCCACCCCCTGTCCTGAGAGATGTTGACACACTGTTCTGCCACATCACATTAAACGTTTGTTTCCCTTCAGACGGCCCCTGTCGCGTCAGCGTCACAAACACGGCGTGATCATCGTGTCACTGCCGCTTCATCCTGCTCCTCCGTGGGACGCCAGGGAAGCCCTGACAGACTGGCAGAGTGGCAGACTGGCAGAGTGGCGAGTGCACTGGCTCACTGTCACACTGAGTGACAGTGTTTGTGCTGCCTTCACGTCACGTCACGAGCCCCTGTCTCAGAATGAAGGGTGCACATGGGCCTGCACGGATATCAGGGCGGCCGCCTGGGAGACGTTAGCGCTGCCATGCTACAGATCAGAACCCCACTGTCACGGAGATCTTAGCATTAGCACTAACATGTTAAAGATCAGAACCCCACTGTCACGGAGATGTTAGCATTAGCACTAACATGCTAGAGATCAGAGTCCACTGTCAGGGAGATGTTAGCATTAGCGTGCTACAGATCAGAACCCAATGTCAGGGAGATGTTAGCATTAGCACTAACATGCTACAGATCAGAACCCAATGTCAGGCGATGTTAGCATTAGCACTAACATGCTAGAGATCAGAGTCCACTGTCAGGGAGATGTTAGCATTAGCGTGCTACAGATCAGAATCCACTGTCAGGGAGATGTTAGCATTAGCGTGCTACAGATCAGAACCCAATGTCAGGGAGATGTTAGCATTAGCACTAACATGCTACAGATCAGAACCCAATGTCAGGGCGATGTTAGCATTAGCACTAACATGCTAGAGATCAGAGTCCACTGTCAGGGAGATGTTAGCATTAGCACTAACATGCTACAGATGTCTGGGAGATGTTAGCATTAGCACTAACATGCTACAGATCAGAACCCACTGTGTGGGCGATGTTAGCAGTAACATTGGAGCTCCAGAAAGGGAGACATTAGCGTTAGCGTTGTGGACATAAGGAGATAGAAGCATTAGCGCCCTGGACATTGTAGTTTCAGTTTCGGATAAGTTAAAATTGGTGTGTTCAGATGTGTACGCAGTGGGTTTGAAATCTATTCATTAATCACTTGTACCATGTATTGATAAAGCACACACAGCGGTCAATCATCTCACCTGTACTGAACTGAAGAACTACCTGCCTGAGGCCACCTGTGTGTCTCACAACTCTGAACCAGGTCACACACACACACAAGTCCTGCTGTGTGTTTGTGTGTTTGTGTGTGTGTGTGTGTGCGTGTGTGTGTAGGTGTGTGTGTGTGTGTGTGTGTGTGCGTGCACGTGTGTGTGTGTGTGTATGAGTGCATGTGTGTGTGTAGGTGTGTGTGTGTGTGTGTGTATGTGTGTGTGTGTGTGTATGTGTGTGTGTGTGTTTACTCACCTGTTCGTACTTCTCCAGCTCCGTGTGGTAGATCTGTCGGATCTGTGTGAGTTTGGCCCTGTAGTCCGAGTGCTCGATGGAGTTGTCTCCCGCCGCCCCGCCCGACGCCGCCGCTGCTGCCGCCGCCGCCGCTGCTCCGCCCCCTTTCTCAGGCCCGGCCACGCCCTCCGCCAGCAGCATGTTGTCCAGGCGCATCAGCTGGGGATCTGGAGGCTCCTCCTCCTGCGCTCCTCGAATACTGAGACCTAGAACAACACACAAAGAGAAAAGAGGACGTTAGAAACTCAGCCCAGAGAGAGACAGCAGAGGGGGGGACACGCACACACACACACACACACACACACACACACACACACACACTCAACACACACACACCACACACACACCACACACACACACACACACACACACACACACACACATATACACGCACACACGCACACACACACATAAACACACAGTTCATTCTGAGATGTTGAGCAAATCACTGGACAAATTCACTGGACCGGTGGATGCAGGTTTGCTAGCTTTGTGTGAAGTGTTGGTGAGTGTGTGTGTGTGCAGTGTGTGGCTGTGTGTGT
>NC_045158.1:23611562-23614062 GCF_900700415.2 Clupea harengus | reverse complement strand
GCGCAGGCAGCACAGCAAATGTCATCTTCCTTCTGAATCACTGTGACTTTAGGGACACGAGTACGGAGGGGTGGGTGGCAGGTTCCTGTACCCCTCCTGCTCATACATACACACACAAGGATATATATATATGTGTGTGTGTGTGTTTGTGTGTGTGTCTATATCTCTCAGACACCTGATGTGGCCCTGCTCCTGCTGTCGATGGTAGTGGTGAATTAGCACGCTAGGGTGAATTAGCATGCTAACTGACTCCCTTCTCCATCTCCCTCTGATGAATGGCTGCGTGTCGCTAACTAACGACCTCCCGGCAGAAAGCAGAGCTGATGGTCAATGGCCCCGACTGATCAATACCGACGGCCCCAGTCCGCTATGGAGAACTCAGTCCACTGACAAACACACAGGCCTGGGAGGGGGATGATACCCATGGCCCCCCTACGCCACAGACACGAGCACAAGAACAGGCAGAGGAGGGAGGGAGGGGGGGAGAGAGAGAGATAGAGAGGGAGAGAGAGAGAGAGGGAGAGAGAGAGGGAGTGAGAGGGAGGGGAGAGAGAGGGGGGGGGGAGAGAGAGAGAGAGGGAGAGAGAGAGTGAGGGGGAGAAAGAGGGGTAGTCCAGACAAGGGAACAACACCGGTGGAATCTCCATGACTGTTCGATACACTAGTGTCTCTTACTGGCTGCTGCCAATATCCACACAAATACCCACATCAAGACCCACAGCAGTGCCACAACACACACCAATACTCACACAGGTGCCCCAACACACACTAACACCCAAACCAGTGCCCCAACACACACTAATGCTCACACCAGTGCCAATCCCCAACACACACTAACACCCACACCAATGCCAAACCCCAACACACACTAATGGGCAGTGTGAGCCAGCCACAGTCTTGGGGACAGCAAGCAGGCAGGCAGGCAGGCAGGCAGGCAGGCAGGGAGAGAGGGAGAGGCCTGGCAGCCTAGCTACACACACACACAAGCATCACTAATACATAATAAAGCATCCATCACCGGCCCCACAGAGATGCATGGACCTGTGCTTGCATTGACAAATCTCTGGAGCGGGGTGACTAATTTGTCTGCTAATTAGAACTGATCCCTCTAATTGCTTTGATTAGCTAAGCAGAGAGAAGTAAGGCGAACGCTCCCGAGCTTCTCACAAGGGCTGAGTGTATGTGTGTGTGTGTGTGTGTGTGTGTGTGTGAGGATGAGGATGAGGTGTGTGTGACAAACCGCAGGACACTTTGGACACATGAGTACAACTGACAAGACACACTTCCTCAGTATACGCACTGACACAGGAAGTGATTGTAGCTATTAGCATGACCTCTAGGTGAGCTGGACACTAACAGGACCTGACAATGCCACCATAGACATACTGTACCGTCTGCATGCACAGGGCTTTTGGCTAACACACTCGTGTTTGCACCATAGAAAGGGACTGAAAGGGGGCTGAGAATAATGCAGGACTGAAAGACTGATAGGGCCAAGTTTGCATTTACATACTCCAACTCTAAATGCAGTAGTGTGACATTCAATCTGATTGGCTTGGTTTCCTAAGCAGGACGCCAGACAGGCAGAGAGAGCAGCAGACAGAGGGAGAGAGAGAGAGAGAGAGAGAGAGAGAGAGAGAGGGAGAGAGAGAGAGAGGGGGAGAGAGGGGGGGAGAGAGAGAGAGGAATGTAGGAGGGAGAAGAACAACAGCCATAGAGAAAGAGGAGAAGAGACAACAGGAGAGGAGAGGAGAGGAGAGGAGAGGGGAGGAGAGGAGAGGAATGCAAGACTGAGAGGTGCCAGGGCTTTACTTCAGAGCCTTTCAGGAAGTGTTAATGTTCCTGCAAAGCCACAGCAATCAACACATACTGAAACCTGACCAGAGACAGACAGAGAGGGAACAGACAGAGAGAGAGAGAGAGAGAGGAAGGGGGGGCAGGGAGAAAGAGAGAGAGAGAGCGAGAGCAAGAGAGAGAGAGAGGAAGGGGGGGCAGGGAGAAAGAGAGAGAGAGAGAGAGAGAGCGAGAGCAAGAGAGAGAGAGAGGAAGGGGGGGCAGGGAGAAAGAGAGAGAGAGAGTGAAAGAGAGAGAGAGAGGGGGGGGTTATGAGAGAGAGAGAGAGAGCACGAGAGAGAGATCAAGAGAGCGAGTATGAGAGAGAGAGAGAGAGAGAGAGAGAGAGAGCAGAGTGGAGAGGCAGAGAAGGGAGAGTGAGAAAGTGCAGGGTTAACGTCTGTCTCTGCCGGAGAGAAAATAAATGACTTTAAATATGGAAGTGGACGTGGGAATGGTCCCTGTTTCAGCAGCGCACGCGGCTTTGGGTAAACCAACAGTCTGTCGGCCTAATTTATAGACAGCTATGATAAATACTATTTGCCCATGACAGTCAAATGAAATAACAAACCTCGGCTGCGCTATAAACATTACCAAATCCTGACACCGGAGATTTATAACGTCTAACTGTGACATCAAACCAGCACAACTGGCAGCAACAATGCCT
>NC_045158.1:23596562-23599062 GCF_900700415.2 Clupea harengus | reverse complement strand
TTTCTGTGAGGGTTTATGAAATTGCCATCATTTTTAATTAATACTTAATTAAAATATATTACACCACAGCTTCTTCCCATCTCTCTTGGTATTCTAACCTAATCAATTCAGATCCATTTACATATCATTAATTAAAAGCTTTCCTCTCCCATCCTTAAAGTCATAATGAGACTCCATTCCTCATTAACGTCCCACACGCCAGAAAATACAAAAAATAACAACAACAGAGAAGAAAAACAATGCTGTGGTGAGTGGATGTCCACTGTCTCTGCCACAAACACACACACACACACACACACACACACACACACACACACACACACACACACACACAGACACGTCAAGCACGGCTGGTTATCCTCTTGCTCACTCGAGTTGAAGGAAGTCTTGAAGAGCTTCACAAGATGGCCTCCTGCGTGCTGGATGAGAGCACAACATGCCCTGACTGCTGTGCACGCAGAAAGCACAGTCTTCACACACAACACAGTGCTGCACTGCTGTGCATGCAGAAAGCACAGTCTTCACACACAACACAGTGCTGCACTGCTGTGCATGCAGAAAGCACAGTCTTCACACACAACACAGTGCTGCACTGCTTTAAGTCCCCCAGCTAGTCCAGCTACTCCTGTAGGTATGCAGCAGCTCACCCGCCCCGGCCCTGGCCCACACTCAGCTGGAGAGAGAGAGGGGGCCATGATCATCTGCTCCTCCTCAGCTCTTCTCCAGAGGTGGAGGCCCTGATCATCGGCTCCTCCTCAGCAGGAGAGAGAGAGGAGTCCCTGATCATCGGCTCCTCCTTAGATGGAGAGAGAGACGAGGCCCTGATCATCGGCTCCTCCTTAGATGGAGAGAGAGACGAGGCCCTGATCATCGGCTCCTCCTCAGCTGGAGAGAGAGAGACGAGGCCCTGATCATCGGCTCCTCCTCAGCTGGAGAGAGAGAGACGAGGCCCTGATCATCTGCTCCTCCTCAGCTCTTCTCCAGAGGAGGAGCATCAAAGCAGTGCTGCGCATCAAAGCAGTGCTGGCTCTTGTTATGCGCTGGATCAGCCTGTCCCTGTTGATTACTATCATCTCTCTCTTTCACCCCACCCCTCTCTCTCTCTCTCTCTCTCTCTCTCGCTCTCTCTCTCTCACTCGCTTCCTCCATCTCTCCTTCTCTCTCAGTCTCCTCTCTGTCTCTTTTATTCTCCCCCCTCCCTCTCTTCTACCTCTCTGTTAATCCCTCACTTCTCTCGCTCTCACACACACACACACACACACACACAACCCCCCGTCTTGTCTGCTGCTCCTGCGGAGGCCTGTCATGTTGGCATGTCTGAGGTTTCCACGCGTCAGATAGGAATCGCTGAGCCTCGTGTTTGGGCTGCTGACAGCAATTTATTTGAATGTTTAGTCACCGCCAGGGTGGAGAGAGTGGGGAACGCATGAGGAGATGGCTACACACACACACACACACACACACACACACACACACATATATACAAATACATGCACACAAACACACACCCACACAGATGCTAATACAAAGGAAAATTCAAACAAAAACACACACACACACACACACACACACACACACACACACACACACACACACACATACATAAACACTCTCAGACAAGACACATTCTGACATATAAACACACGTAAATACACATTTTCAACACTATCTCTGACTATCACTCCAAAAGCACACACGGCAGCTGATAGAAACAGCACTGAGCAGCACACACACACACACACACACACACACACACACACACACACACACACACACACAAACACACACACACACACACACACACACACACACACACCTGTCTATCCTCACCTGTATATATACTGACACCATGAGGGTTACAGCTGAAAAGGCCGTTCATATCCTACAGCTCAACCTAAAACGACCTCTTCCTGCACACAAAGGCACGCGTCAACCACACTCGGTCAGATTGAGATTAAATATCAGCAGAATATGACCAAATAATGGATCTTAATCTTAAAATGACCATCATCTCAACATTTAAGAAGCATTTTTGCCCATTATTTGATTTGGTAAAACAATGCATGTGTGAGTCAGTCAGTCATTATGTAAACACAAGTACACACACACAGTCCTGAATGTGTACACACATATCTTCTTATGACTTAGAATAAAACTGAATAGTACCAGAAACACACCCATGCGGAGACACACACACACACACACACACACACACACACACACACACACACACACACACACACACACACACACACACACACACACACAGTATGGTAGGATGAAGGATTTATTAAAGTGAAACCACAAACACATTATCAACTCTCTAAGTGCAGCAAACAAAGTAGCCTCTTGTAATCCAAGTTGTGTGTGTGTGTGTGTGTGTTTGTGTGTGTGTGTGTGTGTGTGTGTGTGTGTGTGTGTGTGTGTGTGTGTGTGTGTGTGTGTGCCACAGCTACATGCAGTCTGGCCATTTACTGAGAGAGAGGAGGGTTTAGTATTA
>NC_045158.1:23571562-23581562 GCF_900700415.2 Clupea harengus | reverse complement strand
CACACACACACACACACACACACACACAGACACACACACACACATACACACACTACTGACACACCGACTCCTCACACATTGGAGAACAAAGTTGCTTAGAAATTACCTTGTTACTGAATGAGCCCCTTGAAAAAAAGGGAAAGAAAAAAAAAAGCTTCAAGCAGGCAGCATCAGAGGGATTACTGAAGATTACAACAACTCAACTGGTAAACAAGCTCATTTAAATAATTAGCATACTTAGGGACTCTATTCTTTATGCATATTTAATTAGAGGTTTAATATAATATAGGACATAATTATATTAAATGCAACACAATCGCAGCACTAGAAACACACTCTCACACACTCTACTGCCAGCATTTTTTTCTTTCTCTTTTTTTATGACACAAAAAATACAAAAGGAAAATGCCTTTTTATAAATAAATCAGCAGAACAGAAATAAATCATCTGCGCATGAAAGTGACAAAACTAAATGGAAAACTCTATTATGCAAATAATATACTACAACAAACTAACAGAATAATATATTTAAGACATTATAGATCTACCGCAGACATTAACATATCCATACAACATAAAGGACAAAATCTAGGCCTATTTTCTAAAACAGTTCTCTGTCTACGAGACCAACAATAAACACTAAAATGTTCCCGATTCACAACTTACTCTTTCTCCATATAACTAGTGGAGAGGATGAGACTACGGAACATTTGAGGACACGGGGGCCTTCGGGTGCCCGCGTCGCACACCTAACCCAGCCACAGGCTCACAATCCTCTCCTAAAGCGCTGTCTCGCCTCCCTGCTAAAGATCCTCTCCTAAAGCGCTGTCTCACCTCCCTGCTAGCTTCCCACCATACTTAGCCACGGCCCCGGCTTCTGCCGGTCCAACACCAGGCCTGCACTGATCATTTTCATCTTTTCAGTGCCTTTACCCCTCTCTCTCTCTCTCTCTCTCTCGCTCTCTCTGGCGTGTACTTCTCTTTCCCTCAAGCCCCTCAGTCTCCAGTTCTCTCGTTTCTCTCTCTTTTTCTCGACAGGCATAAAGAATACCTCAACCAGGCCAAGCAGTCAAGCGGGGCCTCTCCAAACACACACACACACACACACACACACACACACCAGCCCACCCCTCCTCACGGACGTCTCCTGCGGCCGAGAAGTTCATTAAGTTTTATGATCTCGCCCAAGTCACTGGTGCTGAGGAGGCACACAAAGGCCACAAATCTGGGCAACCTGCGGCTTTGGCCAGACTCCGCGTGTGTGTGTGTGTGTGTGTGTGTGTGTGTGTGTGTGTGTGCGTGCAGGGCTGTCCTCAGCTTACACGCAGACATGGAGCTACATTACATCTGGCTTGATCTGATCATCAAAAATTACTTCACATCGCAAGATGGCATTTTGAAGGGCAAGCACAGTCTGCTGTTATCTAAAACAATTCAAATGACTTAAGGGGTTCACATCCTTGATGTTACTGGTATAACTGACTCGCAACATTTAGTATTCCTTATTTTAATTTAATTTTAATTGATATGATGAGTTCAGAGGTGAAATACAGCATTATCCATCACTGACATGAGACAAAGAGAGTGTACAGCGCTGACAACAACAGCCTAAAATTAGAGTTACACGTTGAGTGTGTAGAATAGTAAGACGGAACAGCCAGTGGTGTACCAGACAAACGTGTAACCCTAAAAACGAATAAAGCCATGTCCATTCGAAGCACTGAATCGGGACCGGTTAGCGCACAATGTCTAACCCCAGGCAACGTGAAACTGCGTGTCACCAACCACCTCCTGACCTCCCACCCACTACACCTGCAATTTGACCACGGATGACGTTTCGGAATGATCAGTAACAGTGGAACCAAAGCCGCCCGTTGGCCCCCTTCTCCAGCAGAGCAAATAAATATTATCCTTTCAAACCATATCAGCCTGCTTGCGCTGCTGCTCGTGGAAAAAAAGAGTACCTATCTAGTGTAGAGTTGTGGTGGAGACAGAGGCAACGCGTCGCCTGTATGTGTGTGCGCTGTCTGTGATGTGAACAAAAAAGACATTAGACGATTAGACAAGCCTCGTCTAAGACCTCATATAAGTCTCTATCTTTTTTTAAATATATATATATATATATATATCCGTGATGTTTACAATGACGTGTGGAGAGATGGTGTATTTAGAACAGTACACGGTAAAAAATACTCTTTTCAACATGCTCACCGTTACAGTGGACATGAAGGCTATTGTCTATAATAGCCTTTACATTCGCTGGTTCTCACACATACTGTCACACACACACACCACTCTTGCGCACACACTCGCTCGAAAGTATAACTATATATCCGTGCAAAAAGACTGACAGGCCATGAAATCGATCTGTTTCAAACTGTTTCAGAAAGGAACTGAGACAAGAAGCACATAATATGTAGACATTACCCACATATTTTCTGCCGTTCCATTGTGCACTATAACATCAATTCGTCGCATCTAACTTTTACAAAAGAGATCTGCACATATATAATTTCAAACAGAAATTAAACACAATGGAAATTGAAACCAAAAGGTAAGGTCAGCACCGGAGCAGTCTCCGAGGCGCATAGTATTTTCCTAGGCTTCTGAAACTACATCATTCACCCCGAGACTTCGATAGCTGCGTGACACAAGTGGTCAGTTAAATGCAAAGGATGTGCGTGTGTGAAGGAGTGTACGAGCTGGGAGAAATGTTCTTCCCATATTGTTCTCTTTATTTATAATTTGAACTGTTCGCTTATGTTTATTAATTATGCGCAGAGAAAGAATGCAGCATCGTTTGTTAAAGTCCGTAAAGCAGGAACCAGTTTTGACTTATTGAACCATGGTTGCTCGGTGCATAATAACATAGGGGCAATAGCCAATAACTATCCCGTAAATTGGTCAAATGATTAGGCTCAATGCCACATACAACGCAAGGAATCAGCCAATCTACTATACGTGCCTTCCCGTTTGATTGTGTGGTGTGTGAAACATCCTACACGTGCTTTTTAGGTGCAACATTAGGCATCGCATTAACGCAAAATGCAAAGCGGCACAGGCGAGCTCCAACACACAATGTCCCGCTTTTTGTTTACTGCGGCTTAAGCGCCAGACACGCTGGTGCTGATTCTTGAGGGAGCATCGTGCTTATGGTAAACAAGAGCCGGCTGTCTACTCCTACCCGACCAATCCAGTCTGTAGGACCGGGAGGTCGACAAGAGAAACAGCCGAGGTGATCTCTTGCTCGTTGCTATAAAATACCACGGGTATTGCGTTCTGCGTTCATGGTCACGCTTTTAGTGCCAAATCTATCTTTGGTCCAGGCCTGCGTTTAAATTTCAGGCAAAGGAGTGAGTGTAGTGGTCGTGTTCCTTCTCATGATACTACGATAGCCAGTGCGAAGGGTTATATCCTACGTAAAGATGGCGGTGTGGGTATACGTTTGGTGGCACAGTGCTGTTGCCTGTCTTGAGCCTTCGTCGGCTCGGTAATTGCGCGGTCTTTGGGGAGTGCTGTATGCAGGTTTCCGACTTACCTGTTTTCTCTTTAATCTCGCAGAGCACGCTGAACAAGGCTGGCTTCATCCGGTGGCAATTCAGTCCATGTTTCCTGTTTCAGTTTAAGATAAAAACCAAGATAGGTATATAGTCGTCATTTAACCCCCTGTCTGTGCAAAATGTTAACTTCTGAATGATAAATACTAATACATCTCAAGAGAACAGCTGTGTCTTCTATTAAGTATTTTATACATTTCAGGTCCCACAATTTGCAAAAATAGGGTGCATTGTGTTGATCAGCAGTGATTAGAAGCATCGTAGGGTTGTCTGAAAAGAGTGTAGCCTACGTAAACTGCTTCAGCATATTTGGAACTTGATACGCACGGGTCTACGGGCACAGCTGTCAGAATAATGTCAAATGAGGACCAACTCTGACACCGGACATGTGCTGTTACAGTAGGCCAGTTCAAAGGATAACGCTGGTCTACCTGTGCCCACGTTCAACAGTGGCCTGGCCCCAGTAGAAAGTTTGCCTTTTGGAACTGTTGGTCAATCGTATCACATTTTGGGTTATTTAAGAAAAAAACTAAAGAATTTTGCAGGCTCATAATTCACCCCAGTATATGCAAATTTAGTTAACTAGCATATGTATTGCCAGTTTCTGTAATTAAGTAGACTATCTTGCACGATGGTATAAATATAAATGCACAACATGATAGATATTATTAGGTCAAATGTTCTGAAGACGTCGCAGATTATGCAGAATACTATTGGTCAACTGACAATTGAGTCTTGGGGACCAAAACAAAAGTAATTTCTCAACATCAGTTGTCGGGTCATAATTGCTATTTTGCTTAAAACCCAGCCAAAACGCTGGCGCTTACACACCACAATACAGCCCAAACTGCGCTATTAACTATTAAAGAGGTTAATAATTCATGGAAATGAACCAACTTTGCTTGCGCCTCGTCCAGACTTTGGTCAGTTATCGTCATGATCTGATGCAGAATGTCTCCGATGTCTTGTTTTCTTCCGTCTACATCGGTCCCGTCGTGTCCGTGTGGAGGCGGCAAAGTCATGCCTCCCTGCCCCGGGTGGCCAGACAAATTCACGCCGCCGAGAGTCTGCATGATCCGGGCTTGCTCGTCCATAGTCAGCCGCAACACAATCAATGCACTTCTACTGTCACTGAAGGCGTAAACACGCGCGGGAAAAGCACATGCAAAGGCAACTTCTCTACAGCATTTGCAGAACGTGAAACCTTAACGGTAAAACTGTATCGCAGTTTAAAAAAAATAAACTGATACACATTGAAAGCTTAGCAATGATGATATTGATGTCGCGTGTCCCAAGAATCACTTTCTCGAACTGCTTCCAGTCCTCCCTCAGTCCCGCAGGTACGAATGTCTTCTTCGAAAATTGAGCAGTTTTCTGGGTTTTTTTCTTTCTTTGATTTTTTAAGTTCAGTATTCAGGTGTCAGGAGCTCGCGGGTGATCGCTGTACGAATCCACATGCCAATTCGTCTTTATTCTAATGTGACGTGTAGGATATGACAAGCAAAGCCCCTTGAAGATGTCTTTAGTTTAAATGAAATCTTCTTGCGCTATTGTTTCCACGTGTAATTCTTCTTGAAAACTTGTTCAAATCCCAATTGTAATGGACAATAGAACAAATATCCACTTCCTATGAGGAAAACAAATGATAACGCAAAATTAATAAATTAACAATTCGAAATTAAAAAAAGGGCTACAGAATGTTTGAAGTGTGGACAGCTGAAAAATAATGTTGCGGTGAATGATCCTCCAATAAGCAAACACAATCAATTAAATGCTGCGCGTCCACTGTTGGAATGATAAAGGTGACAATAGAAATATAAAATGTTCAAAAAAGTTTTTTAGTGTAAGTGTGGAAAAATAGAAAAACTAATCGCGAAAAATTAATTGCACCCCATAAAGCGATGTGCAAAAATATCTGCCCCCTGAAATTTATGAGGCTGAGTCTCTGACTGCGTACGCTTTATGTTGTTTGATGGCAGCCGTAGTGAGCGATTGACAATGTGCCAATGCCCCTCACTCAGTGCGGACGTGTCAGAGCGGGAGCTGAGAAAAAAATACAAAATGGAAATAAAAATGCACGCTCCGCCCTGTAGAGGAGGGGTCTAGATTCTTGTCACTTCTCGCTGGAGCGCTGATAACAAAACGCCTTAGCGGTACTAATGATACTGGTGATGATAATAATGAAACAGGAGCATCTGATCAAAAACACCAAAACTTCCAACCAGCCTTTGCCTCATTTAGCTGCAGACGTGCAGCTCGACGTCACATTAAAGAGATCATTTGCAATAAAGCACAGGAAAAAAAACACTGCGCTCCCGGAGTTTTATGTTGTTTCATACAAAACTGATAATGAATTGCTCGGGCTGTTCGCTCCGCAATAGCATTGTACAGTCGTTTCTACGAGCCCCGCTTACAGGATGGGGAGACGGAGGACATGTTTATAATATTAGAATAAACCTTTCCAGCCAATGGAAATGCCGCCTATGTGTGTTGGATGGCTACAGCATCCAATCGCTGAGGCGCACTGCTGTTTAAAACCCGCCTAGATATCCCCATACTTTGCTCCGGTTGTACAGAGAGATATCAACTTCTGATTGGCCGTTGCCAAGGGTGACATCTACTGCACAAGCAGGCGGCGCTGCTCAGCGCTCTCCTGCAGTTGCTATGGTAGCAGACTGGTCGGTGAGCTGGATGCAAAGAGATAGTCAATGTTCTTAGGCTCGCCCGCTCATCTCAAAGCACTTTCGTCGCATTTCATTTGGCTTATTCCTCGAACACTCTACTAACAGACTAACCGTGCCCTTATCAAAATAAATACAAAAAAAAACATATATTATTTTGTGGGGACTCAAAGTTGTTGAATGCCTGGCATTCTTTTCTGTTAAACTTTTCGTCCGTGGGTATTTTTTCAAGGCAGTGCTGAGTTCCTGTGCTCCACTTATCGCAGTGCCCAAGCAGACAAAGCCTTGCGTGAGAAGCGTCGGACACAGGCTAGTATAGATGTCTTTGTGTCGTGGGTCCCTTTGAGAACACTTTACTGGGGCGCCACTACACGTCCTGTAAGAGCCCCACCACAGGGTACATTTCAAGTGACCATCTCTTCCTGGGATCACATAAGTCTGCTGAAGACTTTATATTTACTGTTTAAAAATGATCATTACAATAGGAGAGATCAGAATGCTGTTAACACGATGTACTGTGTGGCATTGAGAGGGGACAAAACCATTTAATACTTTAATGTTTTAGGTCTATGTACACATATGTAGCATAAACAAATCAATTGATGTTTTTATCTTAAGGCATTAAATACATTTACAAACACTTAATGTCTGGCTTTGAGCCATTCTATGTTTTTTTTTTTTTTAAACAGTCCCACATTAAGCAGTGAAGCACACACATTTTAGTCTTCGAGTGTCCGATTGCCTCTTAACTCCACACATGAATGAAAGGAAGGGCTTCACATAAAGGTGTCTGGAGCAGAAACGCAAAACCAAAGCTGTAAACTGACATGTGCTGACCACCTAACGGCATGAGGAGGTTACAGTCAAATAAACGATTCAGCGCGGCGTGCCTGCCCTCATCTCCTCTGACCACACACCTTCCTTTCCAGAGGACGGTGTGAAAGAAAGCGCCATGTGCCGCTGACACAGTGACACAGTGACAGAGCCCACTGTGAGGGGACTAATTACACACACACACACACACACACACACACACACACACACACACACACACACGCACATTACTCAGGCAGGCAGACACACACACACACACGCAGGACCCGGATAGAGAGCTGGAAGTAGGACTGCTCATTTGAATGCACTCAAGAAGTCAATCAGACGCATCAGCAATTGCACTGGAACACAAGTGTGCACTGAGTGTGTGTGTCTCGGGTGAAGGCTGGCATCCGCTCGTAACCACGGTGCCCCCCGCGGGCCGCTGGCTTTGACACCCTTTACACAGGGAATTAACGCGGGGTAATTAAATGGCAAATAATGAAATATGCACAGAAAAAAAAGCTTTCCTGTGGGAGAACGTCGTACTGTAAACTCACAGAGAACACAACACTGTAAACAACAAAAGAATGAAAGAAAAGCGTAATAGTACAACGCCTCTTTCTTCATGAAGGTTCATATGCACATTTTAAATAAACTCATTAGTATGCTTTTACACACACAAACACATTTATACGCACACACAAATACATTTATAACACACACACACACATACACACATATGTATTTCTGTATTATACATTATATAAACATCGGTTGCTTTGATTTACTTCCGATCAGTAAATTCTCTTCGCCCTCTCTGTGCAGAAACCTGTGTATGATTTCTAATTAAGAGCCATCGTCTGATTTACAAACCCACCGTGTCTATAAACAATGCAGGGCCTGCGGTGGGCCGTAACGCCACATATATGCACGTGAAATATTTGAATGAGCCGTTGCAGTAATTGATTAAGTGCTGCATTGTGATGTGGGGTTGCAGTATTAGTCATGTTGTATGTTAAAGCTGCACCACTCCCGCCGTGCTCCATGCAAGACTAATGTGTTCACCTTTCTCTGTGTCTGTCACATATCACAGAGAGAGACATGAGACCACTCATGTTGTTTTAAGAGATGTGTGTGTGTGTGTGTGTGTGTGTGTGTGTGTGTGTGTGTGTGTGTGTGTGTGTGTGTGTGTGTGTGTGTGTGTGTATGTTTTAAAAATGAGTGTGTAAATACATGCCTGTAATTTGCAATTGTCTTTAAATATTAATCTTCTATATTCAGTCATGTATAAATGTATAGTAATATATAGTAATGTATTGTAACGAATAGTAATGTTTAGTATTTCCTGAATGTAGAACTTTAGCTTGGGACAACAGACATTGTTAAGACAAAAGAACTGTGATATTCAGTGACACTAAATATTGATGTATTCAGGGACGGTCCAGATGCAGCTGTGTGTGTGTGTGTGTGTGTGTGTGTGTGTGTGTGTGTGTGTGTGTGTGTGTGTGTGTGTGTGTGAGAGAGTGTGGGGGGATCACGGACGGTCCAGTGGAGTGAGGCCGTGTCCAAATGCAGCTGTGTGTGTGTCCGGTCCCACAGCTGAATGTGAATGCAATCAGGTGACATCTCACGTGCATTCTGTCAGGGTGTATGGGCTGCTGACAAACCTGTGTATGTGTGTGTGTGTGAGGGAGAGAGAGAAAGAGAGAGAGAGAGAGAGAGAGAGAGAGAGAAAGGTGTGTTTGTGAGAGAGAGAGAGCAATGCCAGGTCATGCAGAAAAAGTGGAAAAGCAGATGAGTGCCTTTCTCACTCTTCCTTATTCCATCTCTCTCTGTCTCTTTTTCTCTCTCTCTTTCCCTCTCTCCTTCTCTCTCTCTCCCCCCTCTCTCTCTTTCCCTCTCTCCCTCTCTCTCTCTCCCTCCCTCTCTCTCTCTCTCTCTCTCTCTCTCTCTCTCTGTGTTTTTAAGCGAGTTGTGTGGTTCCGCTGCCTCTTATTCGCTTGACCTTGAAGTATCTGCTCCTCACACTCCATAGTTTAGTGAGAGGGGGAGTCCCACACCTACTGCATTTATCATTGGAATACTGAGCTGTCAGCTCTCCAGCTCTCGCTGCATACCTGACAGCCAGGGCTCAGAGGTACAGATCCGTTCCCCTCCTCAGCTGCACCGCATGATTCCTCATCGCCGAACGAACGAACGCCACCGCCACCGTACACCACCGCCGCCGTACACCGCCGCGCCTCTTCACCATTGTTTCCAGCCACGTGTCAACATAATTCATTTCCTCTCCCGACAGCTGATCAAAAAAAAAAAGAGAGAGAGAGAGAAAAAAAATAAACAACAGACAGAGAGGGTGTGTGTGTGTGTGTGCTTGTGTGCTTGTGTGTATATGTGTGTGTGAGTGTGTGTGTGCGTGTGTGTGTGTGAGTGTGTGTGTGAGTGTGTGTGTCTGTCTGTCTGTGTGTGAGTGTGTGTGCATGTGTGTGTATGTGTGTGTGTGTGATGTGGTGTTCACTATATTACCCACACCAGAAAGTAATTTTACAGGGGTATTGAGTAAAACGAATACATCTACAGTATATATGAGTAAAACTAATACATCTATATTTGAGTATTTGAGTAAAACTAATACATCTTTATATGAGTATTTGAGTAAAACTAATACATCTATATTTGAGTAAAACTAATACATCTATATATGAGTATTTGAGTAAAACTAATACATCTATATTTGAGTAAAACTAATACATCTATATTTGAGTAAAACTAATACATCTATATTTGAGTAAAACTAATACATCTTTATATGAGTATTTGAGTAAAACTAATACATCTATATTTGAGTGTGAAGATAGAGCTGTGAAATAAGGCAGGCACTTCTGGAATAATACTGTGACACTGAGAGTCAACAGTGGTCTCCGCAGTGGGTGGGTAGTTGGTGGTTGG
>NC_045158.1:23551562-23554062 GCF_900700415.2 Clupea harengus | reverse complement strand
CAACACAAAGCCATAAAAGCCATCATTTAAAAAGATTCTTGTTAGTTTGCCATGTGCCTAATAGATTATGGACCATTAAAGAAGTGACACAATGATGTATTCTTAAAGCATGGCGCTGGCACTCTTCCCAATATTTTTTGGGGCCCCCTGTCAATCTCTGGGTGTTTCGTCAGCATTAGCTGAAAGAGAAAGACATGATTCTCTGCTCCGGTTAGTCAGAACACACACCTCACCACTTATACGATCTGTGTGTGTTACTGCTGCAAGCAGACCCCCGACCACCACACACACACAGATATGCATGCAGAAACATACACGCACAGATGTGCATGCTCAAACATACACACACACACACACACACACACACACACACACACACACACACACACATACATACAGACATACACACACACACACACACACACACACACACACACACACACACATACAGACATACACACACAAAAATAAATATGTACAGACAGACATGTGCACACACAGTAGACATACCAAATAAATTCTGCACATTTAAAGCCTGAATGAACTCACACCAGCACACATACACACACACACACACACACAAACATACAGTATATAGGCAAGAGCACACACATAAATCTATGCCCACACACTGACTGAATAAATGACTCCGCGGTATCCTAACAAATGCCTTCCTCTCTGCGTGCTCCTCCTCCTGTGACATGTATTAATTAGCAGTGAAAAATTAGTTCATTTAGAAGATAAATAATGTGTGTCTGTTTGAGACGTCTGCTTAAGGACGTGAGGGCTGCACTGCACTGCTTACTGCAGGGCCACAGCACAAGGACTCCAGGAAGCACTTCACTCACACACACACACACACACACACACACACACACACACACACACATTCTCATTCTGTCTGTCATACAACACACAACACACATTCGCTGAAAAACGAATACAGATGGCACATGCCGAATTTGGAGATTTTTGTAGCATTGAACATCAGTGGAAGACCTTGTGAAAGACAGCTTATCGAGCCCAGCTGCAGGGTTGGCTTGCCTTAACAGGCTTTTAACCTTTGGGTTATGTAGTTTACACAAACAGTCATTTTATTTTCAATCCATTACAATCCTAATTCATGTAGGTATTAGGAAGATTAAACATTGATATGATAGATATTGGGTTTTATCGTTAGTCTGTAGGTTAATTAAACATCTTTATCTTTTTTTTTCATTGTCATTACAAATTCAGCGTTTAACTAATTCTGAGGAAATGATGACATAATGACGCATATAAAAGTAAATAATTTCCATATTCCCAATAACCCACTGGAGTCTCACAGCCCTGGTCTCCCTGTCCTGTCTCCCTAGTGCTCATCTTATTGAATGTGTGTAATTAGCCCGATTCCAGTAATTAACATTAAATATTTGTTTGGCACTCTTCGGGGCATGACGTGTGACGCGGGAACTAATGTAATTTGGTTTGCAGCCTATCAAGATTAATTTGGTGCGGCGTGTGATAAATGCAAAGCCCGGTGTCTCCCCGATGCATCAGTGTCACTCCAGCTCCGCAGCCCCGATTTCTCACCAGAGTTCAAGCTTTCCACATGAAGTGCAGTATCAGTCACTGTTTTATTTTTTTCGTTGTTTTGTTCTTATCTTAATCACGTGTGTGTGTGTGGATGTCAGAAAGACAGAGAGAATGTGTGTTTGTGTGTGTGTGTGTGTGTGTGTGTGTGTGTGTGTGCGTGTGTGTGTGTGTGTGTGTGTGTGAGAGAGAGAATGATTGTGGCCATATGCGTGTCTATGTTGGTAACTAATTTACTGAGAGGGTAATATTCAGCGTGGAAACTAGCTTTAGCCTTTAAAGCACAGAAACCCTGGTCTCTTATTGTCATATTCACTCTTATGCTTTACCCCTCTTTCCACCTGAGGGAGAGAGAGAAAGAGAGAGAGAGAAGAGAGAGAAGAGGGAGAGAGGAAGAGAGAGAGACAGTCGGAACATTTTCCTTGTACAGGTGTGGATCCCCATGATGTCATCAGTCTCTCCCCCAGATGACCTGAAGGCTCTGTTTATGGTTCCATGTTAAAAACAAAAACAATCAAAACGACTCAATATCATACTGGAGGTGTGCAATGCATGAAACATGTCTTCCTAGATGAACAGCAGCAGTATTAACAACAACAACAACAACAACAATAACAACAAGAACAACAAGAACAACAAGATGAAGAATAAGCAGCAGGAGCAGCTATTTATTAGTAAATGTAAGAGCGCATTAGCTCAGCCTGGCTGGGAGCGGTGCGGTGTGGTACGGTGCGGGCGGGTGAGAGGAACATTACCTGCTCGGGCAGTGATGGAGGGAAATTGTTCTCAGAAAGAAATGATCAAAAGGGCCTCCAGCAAAGGGAGGAAGTAGGGTAATGGCACACGCACACACACACACACACACACACACACACACACACACACACACAGAGGGAGGAAGGGGGAGACGGGAGGGGCTGATTCAAAT
>NC_045158.1:23541562-23546562 GCF_900700415.2 Clupea harengus | reverse complement strand
GTGGTGGGAGTGCTGCAGACTTTATTGCCAGGCCTCGGAGGGGAAAGACTCGTGTCATTAGAATAATAATATAATACCAGCTCTGTGCTCACAAGTACACTTGAATGAATACATCAGCATCTCGTTCCCAGCATGCAAGACATCAGTCACGGAGGAGAAAATAATGTGTGTGCTGGCATAATGGATGAAATTAAATGCAACTTGATGACGATTGTCACCTGTGCTTTTCCCCCCAACAAAAGCCCACATGCAATACTTCCTGAAGACTGCTGTGCGAAATAAAAGACCACTCTCACAGAAAAATAAAGTATTTTTAGCTGACACTCTCAACCAATTGTGGCGTCAGTCATTCATTAGTCTATTGATTGAAAATTAAATAAATTAAACAGATTAAGCCCCAGTAGCTCCTGTCACACAAGAACATGTCATACTTTAGTCACCCAATGCTTTAGCCACTTAGCATTTTAGCCTCCTGATGTTTCAGGCACCTCATATTATAGCCACCCACTGATGTACGTAGCACCCAGTGGCTACTGAACTTCAAGCTAACAATTGGTTAGCCACTTAGCTCTTTAGCTGCCAAGGGCCTTAGCCTTTGAGTCACCAAACACTGTTGTTGAATATGATTTTAACGGCCTAATACTGTTGTTGATGATGATTTGAACTACCCAATACTGTTGTTGAATATGATTTTAGCTGGCCAATACTGTTGCTGAATATGATTTTAACTACTCAATACTGTTGTTGAATATGATTTAAACTACCCAATAAGGTTGTTGAATATGATTTTAACTACCAATACTGTTGTTGAATATGGTTTTAACAGCCCAATACTGTTGTTGAATATGATTTTTACTACCCAATACTGTTGTTGAATATGATTTTAACAGCCTAATACTGTTGTTGAATATGATTTTAACAGCCCAATACTGTTGTTGAATATGATTTTAACAGCCCAATACTGTTGCTGAATATGATTTTAACTACCCAATACTGTTGTTGAATATGATTTTAACTACCAAATACTGTTGCTGAATATGATTTTAACTACCCAATACTGTTGTTGAATATGATTTTAACTACCCAATACTGTTGTTGAATATGGTTTTAACAGCCCAATACTGTTGTTGAATATGATTTTAACTACCCAATACTGTTGTTGAATATGATTTTAACAGCCCAATACTGTTGTTGAATATGACCCAATAAATCAGCCCAAGGTTCCGCTCTGGTGCCGCTGTGCGTTGCCTCTGCCAGTGCTAATGGCTGGTATGGAGGCTCTTTTGACTCGGACCTCCAGTGATCAGCTCATTTTGATTCACGACAGCAGCTTCTGCCCCGACAGCCAAAGACCCCTCTCACCCCATCAGTGTATTTAATTACGCCAGGACTCCACTCGCCACCCATCCCCTCAATATTATTTTATCTTATTCCAGGGAAAAGACAGAAAAGAGAAAAGAGAGAGAGAAAAAGAGAGAGAGAAAGAGAAAACGTGTATAAGTACTTTGGTAATTTAAGAGAGTGTTAATGAGAGGAGGGTAACCTTTCCTTGGTATCCATCATCCCCTAATGGACGACTGGATCCCTTTCTCCAGGCCGCTTCATTAAAATCTTTCGATTAAATCTAAATATGACGCCATGTAGCATTGAAATTAATAGAGTTTCAGTACGTGTAATTCATCCTTATGGTGTTAAAATCCTCCCGGAACATTTTAACGGCATTGATTTTATTATATAAATATGATTTAACGAGACAGGGGTCCTTAAAAGTGCGTTGGAACAATAAACATGCTCGAGTGAAATCAATTGGCACTGATGTTGCGTCGTTAGTATGGTATTTGGTGTTAATGTTCTAGATCGGCACGCTGAGTGAATTATTTATGTACTTAGTGGGCTCCTTTGGTCTGGACCGGACCGCACCGCACCGCACCGCACCGCACCGCACCGCACCGCACCGCACCGCACCGCAAAAACAAACTCTTTCAATTGTCTCACCCTGTTTAAGGCAGGGGACAAAGGTCGAGGGTTTGATATACAGAGCCTTGTCTGTCCCTCGTTTGCATGAGTGTGTGTGTGTGTGTGTGTGTGTGTGTGTGTGTGTGCAAAATGCTGGGGGCTCTAGCCAGTGTTTAGTAGGGTGACCCAGTCAGACACACTCACACACAGTGTCAGATAGAATATGTTTGTGATGATGCCAGTGGATTCAATGTGTTCATCAACACACTCAACTGAGATTCAACTGGCAGAGAACGAACACAGCCATGTTGTTCAACGCAAACAATAGAAATGAGATCTGGTGCTGAGAATTTCATCCATGTACGTATGTGTGTGTGTAAATATGTATTTATGTGTATATGGACATTGTGTGGCTGTGTGTCTGTGTGTGTGTGTGTGTGTGTGTGTGTGTGTGTGAGAATATGTATATGAGTAACAGGTAGGGGGAGGGAAGGTGTGTGTGTGTGTGTGTGTGTGTGTGTGTGTGTGTGTGTGTGTGTGTGTGTGTGTGTGTGTGTGTGTGTGTGTGTGTGTGTGTGTGTGTGTGTGTGTGTGTGTGCATGCATTTCTTTCTTGCATTCTTTCTCTCGTCGGTGTTCCTTTTCTCTCTCCTGCTTCCTCTCGGTCTTCAGCTGTGTTCCCCCGCTGAGCGCTGGGCTGATGCCACTCGTGCCAGACATCAACTCCACACACACACACACACACACACACACACACACACACACACACACACACAAACACACAAACACACATACACACCCACACCCACACCCACACACATACAGACACACACAGACATCACCGCCACACACTCACACACCCACACACACACACACCCACACACACACACACACACACACACACACACAAACACACACACACATGTACACACACACACATACACATACACATACACACACACACAGACATCAACGCCACACACACACTCACCCACCCACCCACACACACACACACGCACCCACACAGGCATCAACGCCACACATATAGACACACATACACACACACACACACACACACACACACACACACACACACACACACACACACACACAGGCATCAACGCCACAGCCCCAGTGTGTGCCTCTTAATTAGCGGCTTGCCTTCGATTGGGTGACATGTTACCTGTCAAACTCGACAAGCAGACTCGAGGAGCCAGCCTGTTTGCTGCTGTCACTCAGCGGACGACAAACCCCCAATTTGAGGTTTTTTTTTGGAGGGGGGAGGTTTAATGTTATCTGATTCACTACCCAAATTTACTACGTTGACAGATTTCACCGGTGGAATTGATGAGGAGTGGGATAGTGTTATTTTGAATATATCAGTGGAATTTGTACGTTTCACACACCATCGCGTCTAGTGAGGAAGAATATGGCAAACTGCAAACAAGCTTGGAGGTCTGGGTAAAAATATCATTGCCTTCTACTGTCAGAAAATAAAAGACATTTATGACAAAATACACGTCTATTCTCAGGCAATTCGGATAAATATCTTTAGTAGGCATTTCTGCTCTACTCTGACAATACTTATGTTCACACATGTATTGTATTTGAATGTTTCCCCAAATGCCTGAGTAGGAGTGTGTGTGTGTGTGTGTGTGTGTGTGTGTGTGTGTGTGTGTGTGCCTCCTGCAGACATTTACGCTCATTAGACGTTCATTCTCATCATTATTAATATTTCGGACTGTTCCATATTTTCTTATATTTATGGGAATTTAAAGGTCACATTGTGCTCGATTGTCTGGCATTATAATTTTTCTGTGGCTGATGGGGTCCTGGTTTTAAATGTTTAATGTCAGACAGTGTGATGCATGTGAGGGGGACCCCATCCATCCTCCTGTGATGATCTGCTGTCAGCACGCATCGGACAGACTGACATCAAGCAAGTGACCACAAGGGTGCTGATGTACTGGGCTTCCTAAGACACTTACCATTCACACACACACACACACACACACACACACGCGCACACACACACACACACACACACACACACACACAGTGCCGCTGCTAGCCATTTTGGTGCCCTAAGCATAACTCCTTTATGATGCCCCCCCGGAGAAAGAAAAAACGAAACGAAAAAGGAAAATCTACTTTGTAAACACAGTTCACAGAACAGCCAAAACATACATACACACAAGTATTGGGATGTGCAAAATCTTCGTAGAAATTAAATAGTCATCCATAAATACAAACTTAAAAGCAGAAGTATACAAGTAAGCAATCTTCTTCAATGAAGCAAAGATTTAGAAGCAGAAAATTCACAGAATTTTACTTTACTTTGTAAACACACTATGTAGAACAGCTAAAACACCTCTTGTCACTACATATCCATAACTTTGCAGCTAAATTTGTGATTCCTGGTTGCTATGGTTATCAAGGTGCTATGCTAGCTAGCTAACTAGCTAAGGAAACTTTTAATAACCTTAAACGATTTAAATGGAAGATTTCCATTTGCAGGAAATGATAGCTAGTTATCTAGCGAATGTTATAGTCTCCTCGATTTAACTTCTACAATTATAATGGGTGCCTGTGACACTTCTTATGAACGAGTTCATATTCATATTCATGAGTTCATATTCACACATATTAACAGCAGTTCATCATTTGTAAAGAATGCTGATATGAAATATGAAAACAACCAGTAGTCAATGTGCAAGCTTCCAATTTAATCGTGATTTAAGATACTTTATTTGAGTTGGGGCAGTCTGTCCTTCAGTCGAGGCATAATGATCTCTCGCTACAAGTTTCACCTGTTCGTGTTGGAGTAACAAATGCTTGTGGAGTCAAGTGCAGTTGAGAGGCGCTTGTCTCCAGGGCACAGATAAAAACTTAACTTTTTTCTCTTTTCACGGATACAAATAAAAAAGGCTGTGATTGGAATACGGGACTGGAGCTGTCCCTGACGGGACAAATACAAATCACCCATAATTCAGGATGTCCCGGACAATTCGGGACGGTTGGCGACCCTACTTGCACCTAAGTTAT
>NC_045158.1:23509062-23516562 GCF_900700415.2 Clupea harengus | reverse complement strand
TGAGTACTTCTCTAAGTTAGGCTACATCTTAAGTACTTCTTCCTCTAAATTAGACTACATCTTGAGTACTTCTCTAAGTTAGGCTACATCTTAAGTACTTCTTCCTCTAAATTAGGCTACATCTTAAGTACTTCTTCCTCTAAGTTAGGCTACAGCTTGAGTACTTCTCTAAGTTAGGCTACATCTTAAGCACTTCTTCCTCTAAGTTATATCTTGAGTACTTCTCCCTCTAAGCCAGGCTACATCTTGAGTACTTCTTCCTCTAAGCCAGGCTACACCTTGAGTACTTCTTCCTCTAAGTTAGGCTACATCTTGAGTACTTCTCCCTCTAAGCCAGGCTACACCTTGAGTACTTCTTCCTCTAAGTTAGGCTACATCTTGAGTACTTCTTCCTCTAAGTTAGGCCACATCTTGAGTACTTCTCTAAGTTAGGCCACATCGTGGGCGCTTCTCCCTCTAAGTCAGGCTACACCTTGAGTGCTTCACTCTGAGAGCTGAGGTACACCTGAGTGTTTTACGCTGAGAGTTGGTCTACATCCCCAGCTCATTAATCTCTGACTCGGGGCGATCAGTGCCTGGGTCCCTCTCCTACACACTCCTTGGCTCTGACACCATTATCCGTCCTGTCCTGTCCTCAAACACACCCTCAGTGCTTAGTGTGTGAGATCCACACACACACACACACACACACACACATACACAAACACACACACACACACACACACACACACACACACACTCTCAGTGCTTAGTGTGCAAGATCCACACGCACACACACACACACACACCCTCAGTACTTAGTGTGTAAGATCCACTCACACATACACACCCACACACACACACACCTTAGTGTGAGATCTGCAGGGACACACACACACGTCTCACTGATGAGCACAGGCTGTCTGTTCTCCTCGGCCCAATCAGTAGACACGGGTCCACCTCCAGTGACATTTATTTATCTATAATGAGAACAATGGAGGACAAAAGATTTCTGAACACCTTTTTGAACTGCAGTCTGTGGTGTTAGAGTCACAAAAAAATGGGAATTGTGTCCAAACTGTTCACCTGTGATGATATAAAATATATAAAATATTACTGTAAAAAAACACCCTAAATATATATTAAAAACATATAATCATATTATATTTTTTACATTGTTAAATATATACATATTTAAAATTTACATTCAGAAAGGCTTTGCTTCATATATTGAGGCCTTGCACAGACATACACGCGCACACACACACACACGTCAGAAAAAAAGGTTGGTCAAAAACCATGATAGTCATTTAGATCATAGCTCACAGTGGGACAAGGCCATTTAATTCACTCAATATTGTCAGGGTTCATTAGTATGCTGAGAAAGAGAAACAGCCCCTCAAGTGCCTAGCTTGTCAAAGGTGTTTACTCCCTCTCCCAGAGACAGACCCCAGACCTGTGTCTCAGACACACACACACACACACACACACTCCACCTGTTTCTCTTTCTCTCAGAAAGCGGCCAACCTCCTCTACGACATACTTTCAAAATGCTCAACTACACTACGTATAATATACAATATTATTCAACTAACTATGTAAACAGCAAGCTACTAGCTGCTTTGCTAAAATGAATACAAAAGTGCTAGTATCCCCATCATGAAAGCACTCAGCGTATGCAGAAGTATAATTGCAACAGAACAAAATCTATTGCTTTCCCAGATGCCATGGACTTAAATTAACATAAATATCCTCAAAATATTATGCAAAGAGGATAGCATATGCAATGCATTATATTGCAAAAAAAATAAAAATAAAAAACAATCAAAAAACATGGCACCAGGACAATATACAAAGTTTATCAAAAATGTCATGGCAACAGAACAGCATACATAGTTTATTCCAAATGTCATGGCAACAGAACAGTACACACAGCATAAAGAGGCTCACAACATTTTGCACACGTTTTCCTCTTGTCCTTCCTCCCCAGCCCCTCATCCCCTTCCTCCTCTCTTTCCTTTCTTTCCTTTCTCTCCTTCTCTCCTTCTCTCCTTCCTTCCTTCCTTCCTTCCTCAGTGTGCATGTCTTTATTTCTTTATTTCTCTCTCTCTTTACCTTGAGCGTTTGTTTTCATTTTACTCCCTTGAACTCTGCCACCCGGGCGCTGACACGCGGGGCCGGCGGGGGGAAGATGGAGAGGCGGCCGGCTGCAGAATGATCACTATCATTAACATTCACGGGCGCTTCACTTATCATTCCTGACTGCCACGACATGGCAGCCATTACAGCACGCCGTCCACAGGTGGGGCGAGAGGGGGGATACATATTGCATTGTGCCACCGTGGATTTATGTATTCGGTAACAAAAGAAAAGTCTAATGAAAAAATACAGAGGGCCATCCTTTATGCCGCGCTTGCCTGCTTCCAGGGGGAATGGCTAGAGATGCTCCCACTCACGGGAAAGAGGAGAGGGAGAGAGGACAGGGAGAGAGGAGGGGAGGGAGAGGGGAGCAGAGAGAGGGAGAGAGGGAGAGGGGGGCAACGGAGAGAGGGAGTGGAGAGAAGGGAGCACTGGGAATTCTGTCGTTCCTGAGGACATGTGTGAACATAAACATGTGTGTTGAAAAATGGACACTCACACTCGCACACACACACATGCATGGATACACACAGTTACACTCATACAGAAATACTCCATTGCACACACACACACATGTATACACACCACACACTAGTCCCCCCCCCCCCCCCTCTTACACACACACTCACACAAACACACAGGGCAATGGGGTGCCTGACTGCATGCCAACTGCATGAGAACAGGTTCCCACCCTCCATCCCCCATAGGAGTGTGTGCTGTCACGGGGCGATGGGTCCCTGGGTGCAGAAGAGAGCGGGACCTGAGAGACACCTTGAAGCTTCCAGAACCATCTGCCAGGCCTCCGGCCCGCCTGCGTTAGTGGGTCGCTGATAATGTCGGCCCCACTGCCAGGCTCTGGAACACAGACGCCTGCCTCGCCTACCTCGCCTGCCTCGCCCGCCTCGCCTGCCTCGCCCGCCTCGCCCGCCTCGCCCGCCTCGCCTGCGCTGTTTATGTCTGCCCCACTGCCAGGCTCTGGAACACAGACCCCCCCCCCCTCGTCTGGCTATGGTCTCCTCCGCGCGGGAGGTTTGATCTGTAATAACAGTCATTTATGGAGCTAAACAGGGGGGGGGGGGGGGGTCAGGGGTCATTCAGAATGGGTAAAAGACCAGGCTGAATTATGGACAAATGGCTCCGTATCACACGTGCACCTTATGTTGCTGCACAGTCCAAAACTCAGCTTACAATAAGAGGTTGTGGTTTTCAGCCACAATGTCCAGAATGACATCATATAGACACCCTAGCATATGGGAAATAGCATATGTGCTTAATAGCATATACAGTGTGCTCCCAGTATAAACCATGCAGTGCATATGCACTCAATAGCATACGCTAGATAATGTATACCATGTAACTTCTACACAACGTAGCGTGTACAGCATAACTAACATATCTAACGTAAGTGATATATAGCATATACAATGCTAAGCTAGTGCGGCCTCTGCTGTGTGCAGCAAGAGTGCAATGTGAGCCTCCTGCAGCCCAGGTAACCTGATTGGGAGCATGGACTGCTGTGACTCCTCTCCTCCGTGGCCTGCTGTATAAATAGCAGCCGTAATGGACTGGAGTGAGGTGCCATCATTTATCTGCTCGCACAAACACGCCAGGTTCAGGGCTTTCCTCATTTTCCTAATGATGCTCTGCTTTGTGCTGTGGTTTCACTCCGAGCTTACGAGGATCCGCGCTTAATGGACACGATTCATCACCGCTCTTACCTGCTCAAGTCCACCGCAGTTCCCTCGCAAACTTGGGGGGAGACAAAACAAATTGCCAAAATAAAAGCATTTTCACCCAGGGAATTGGATTATTTTTCAAGCCCATAGGTAAATGGAAAACACCTGACTGAGATTCCTGTTGGGGTCCGGCGGGTCAGGAGCTGCTGTTGCTGGAGCCAAACCGAACAAACAGCCGTTTGAGCACAGGTAGAGCTGCTGTTGCTGAAACCCAGAACAAACAGCAGTTTGAGCACAGGTAGAGGTTCTGTTGCTGGAGCCAAACAGAACAAACAGCCGTTTGAGCACAGGTAGAGCTGCTGTTTGAGCACAGGTAGAGCTGCTGTGTGAGCACAGGTAGAGCTGCTGTTTGAGCACAGGTAAAGCTGCTGTTTGAGCACAGGTAGAGCTGCTGTGTGAGCACAGGTAGAGCACAGGTAGAGCTGCTGTTTGAGCACAGGTAAAGCTGCTGTGGAAACACGCACAGCCTCTGATCCACTGGTGTGCGTCTGCGCTTTAAACTCAAATATTTAACAGAGAATAAATGTTTTTTTTTTTTTTTTTAAATGAACCACTCCCAAGCAGCGAACTTAAAACGACAGAGAATCAAAGGCATTTGAAACGGTTGATTTTCTAACCCTCTGGTCAGAGAGTGTGTCCCCTCTCGTCCTTGGTCTGTTTTGACAGTCGTGCGTCGCCGGCTCCAGTGTGCTTTTGCCCTTGTGCAGCCCATCAGGGCACTGACGACAACAACAGCTTGCCCACACATATGCACTTGCTATGTGCGCTGAATGTGAGCCGTGAATGAGAGCTCCAGCTATGCATTGTGCCCCGGATCATTGTTTTCACTCCCCCCCCCTAACCCCCCCCCCTCCAACCCCCCGATCGGCTCGTCGTGTTTTTGTTTGTGCAGAAGCCCCGATTGTAACGGATGTTTGGGCTAATTTATATCAAAGGCTTTCACGGATCTCTTTTTAATTTGCCTTGTTAATTGACTTTGATGATGCCCGCCGTGCCAGGCCACGTTGGCACTCGCCAGCACTGGGTTTCTGCAGAAAAGATTTTCGGGAATGGGGGGGTTGGGGGGTGTGTGTAGGAGGAGGAGGAGGGGGAGAAAAAAATTCCCCTTGCCATCGCCCCCGGTTCCGGCTAGGCTCGGCGATGTGAGGCTGGGCTCGGCGCTGTGTGGCGGACGAGTGTCTGGCGGTGGCCCAGAAAGCTGCTTTTTAACCACTGATTCTGCTCTTAGCCTTAGGAGGCCCCGCGCCCGGCAGGCAGCGCGCCACATTACCAGCCTGCTGCAGCACTTAAAACACACTTCTGCCCAGGAAAACAGCTGGCATCTTGGCTGGCATCCTCGTCTGAGGAGAGGAGAGGAGAGCGAGTGGGCAGAGCGGGGAGGAGGAGGCGCGGGGAGGAGGAGGCTCGGAGGAGCGGAGGAGTGGAGCGTGGCTGGCGACGGAGCAAAATGAATCAGATGAATTCTGGATGAAGTAATGGGAGCGGATGAATTCGATTACGAGCGCCTGTGTAATTGTGATTCACTTAGGAGCCATATTTTGAAATATATTTTTAATTTGCGGAATGGCATTACGCTTCTTCTTTTGGGAGCCGCAGATGGACGCATACGGAGAGGGGTGGAGGAGGCACTCACGCCTTCTGTGTGTGTGTGTGTGTGTGTGTGTGTGTGTGTGTGTGTGTGTGTGTGTGTGTGTGTGTGTGTGTGTGTGTGTGTGTGTGTGTGTGTGTGTGTGTGTGTGTGTGCGTGTTTGTCTGTGTGTGTGTGTGTCTGTGTGTGTGTGTGAGAGAGAGAGAGAGAGCTTAATCTTACTCTTTGCATAAAAGGAGAGGGCTGTGAAAGAGATAAATAATTTATTTTGGTTTATGGATGTCTAAAGATAGCAAAGTAGCCACGTCGACATGCTTTATATTCCTCCAACACAACAATTTCATCTGCAAAAGTTTCATTTTTTTTTTTTTTTCATGAAACATTTTTTCATGATGACATTATTCACACTCATTAATAATGGTATGATTCTGTGTATGTGCGTCTCTGTCTGCTTGTGTGTGTTTATATGTGTGTGAAAATACACTATTTTTACTCCAGAGCCGGGACTGTCACTGGTGTGAGTGTGTGTGAGTGTGTGTGTGTTTATGTGTGTGTGTGTGTGTGTGTGTGTGTGTGTGTGTGTGTGTGTGTGTGTGTGTGTGTGTGTTTGTTTTGGACGTTGCCGGCCTCAGCATCCCCTCTTGTCTTTTCCACTTTTCAATCTCATGGTTGAGCTGCGCTGAGCTACTGTAGCTCTTATTTATGGGCCCTAGTCTGGAGCAGGGCCCACACACACACACACACACACACACACACACACACACATATACACACACACACACACACACACATATACACACATACACAGACACACGCACACACACACACACACACACACACTGACAGACAAACACACAAACACACACACACACACACACACACACACACACACACACACTGCCTTCACTCTGTTCTGCCAAGACTGGGCCGTTGGGTTCCCCTCTGTTCTGACTCTGGACCAGAACCAGAACACATCTGGTTATTCTCACCTGCCATCAGGGTCTCAGTGTCACCAGTGCTCTTCCACATGGACACCAGCCTGATCGGACCCAGTGGCAGTGCGCTGTGTGTGTTTTCTATGATGTTGTGTGTGTTCTTTGATGCCGTGTGTGTGTGTGTGTGTGTTCTTTGATGCCGTGTGTGTGTGTTCTGTGATGTGTAGAGTTAAACGTGAACTACAGCACTGTGTCAGTGTAGAGTTAAAGGTGAACTATAACACTGTGTCAGTGTAGAGTTAAAGGTGAACTATAGAACTGTGTCGGAGTAGAGTTAAAGGTGAACTATAGAACAGTGTCAGTGTAGAGTGAAAGGTGAAGCCGGTGCCATGTGGATGCCTGGCACCTCCCAGCGGCGTGCAGAGGAGCACTGGCCCCAAGTGGAGGTGGCATCTGGTGCCCAATTTGTCATGGCTGAATTAGCTGGGCTCTGATAAGGGCTGAAGTTTTAATCCAAGTTGGGAAGAGCAGATAGCAGGCAGCAGGACACTGATGAAGCGTCTGGGGGCCTATTTCCCACTCCAGATAAGGACCTAAAGAAAGAGAGAGAGAGAGCGAGAGCGAGAGAGAGAGAGGGGGAGACAGAGAGAGAGGTAGGAGGGAGGTGATGGGGGAGAGAGAGAAGAGAGGGAGGAGAGAGAAGAGATGGGGGAGAGAGAGAAGAGAGGGGGGAGAGAGGAGAGAGAAGAGAGGGGGAGTATGAGATGGGAGAGAGAAATGGTGGGAGAGATGCAGGGAAGACAGAGAGAGGAGATGGGGAGAGAAGAGATGAGGGAGAGAAAGAGAGAGAGAGATGGGGGAGACAGAGAAGAGAGAGAGACAGGGAGAGGTAGAGAGAGAGGGAGAGAGAAGAGAGGGGGAGTATGAGATGGGAGAGAGAAATGGTGAGAGAGAGGCAGGGAAGACAGAGAGAGGAGATGGGAGAGAGAGGGAGAGAGAGGAGATGGGAGAGAGAGAGAGAGAGAGAGAGAGAGAGAGAAGACAGAGAGAGGAGATGGGAGAGAGAGGGAGAGAGAGGGAGAGAGAGAGAGAAGACAGAGAGAGGAGATGGGAGAGAGAGGGA
>NC_045158.1:23484062-23491562 GCF_900700415.2 Clupea harengus | reverse complement strand
GTGGCGAGCGAAACAAAGAACTCTCGTGATGTTTAGGCACTCATCACACACTGTCATTTTGTCATTTTACTACAAGCTGTCCAACAAAATGACATGATTTTTTTTCCCCTTCTTCCCTTTGATGCTTTTTTCCCCCAGTGGCATCTTAAAGTGTTTTATCTCTCATCCTCCCCTGTGACAGGACAGGACAGGATGGGTGTCTCCTTCACTTCTCTCACATACACACACACACACACACACACACACACACACACACACACACAGGACAGGACAGGACAGGATGGGTGTCTCCTTCACTTCTCTCACTCTCTGACCTGAAGGATGGGACAGCGATAAATCATGTATCTTAAACAGCAACACTCCAGTTTGTCATAGGCATATTACTGTTACTCATATGAGTGTGTCAGTCTGTGTGTGTGTGCGTGTGGGTGTGTGTGTGTGAGTGTCGGTCTGTGTGTGTGTGTGTGAACTTTTTAAATAATTGTACATCTCTTTATAGAAAATGCTTCAAAGAAATGAACAGATTCATCTTAGATTATATGCCTGTGTGTGTGTGTGTTTGTTTGTGTGTGTGTGTCAGGTGACCTGATCAACTCAGATTTTCCTTCTCTTTCTCTCTTTCACCCCTTTCTGTCTTTACCACTCTCTCTTTTTTTCTTTCTCTATTTTCTCTGTCCCCTCTTTCTTCTCACTCCGTCACCTTTCTTCCTCTTCTCTCTTTTTCACCTCTTTTTACCTATTTTCTCTTTCCTCTTTCTTTTCCCTCTCTTTTCTCTCTTTCTCCCTCTTTCTTGTTTTCCTCTTCCTCCTCTCTTCTGTCTTTCTCTCTCTCCTCCCCGTGCTTCTCTCTCTCCCTCTTTCCTCTTCTCTCCTCCATTACTGCAGTGGTGAATGATGGTGATTTGGGTGAAGCTCTCTGTGAGAGTCGAAGCAAAATTGGTTCGTTGATAAAAAACCCCCACTATCAAAGAGGGCTACTTTCTCATTTACATTTAGACGACTATTGATTATTTATTTACCCAGTGGAGTGGGATTCCTTTCCAATCTTATCTCTCTCTCGTCTGGGCTTGTCACCTGGAAGAAAAAAAGAGATCGAGTTCTTGACACCGCGCGCGATAAGGCTCAGCAGATAAAAGTTGGACTGCCGCCTTCTTCCGCCGCTCCTTTCTTCTGTCTCTTCTTCTTCACCTGTTTTGACAGTTAAAGAAAGTTTGGGGAATTAAAACTGATGGCCTCTGCTCCAAAAAGGTGCAGGTGAAAAGCTCTCAATTTGCCGGGGTAACAAGTCCGCCGGCCTCCAGGACGGGAGAGGAGAGGAGAGTGGTTTGTCGGCTTGATCGCTCGCTCGCCCGCCACATCTAAATTGTTTTGGAAAGGAGCCTGTGTTACTGGCAGCAGTTTCCAACATTTCTTCTTATTAAAATGCCACCCAAAAATGGAATCTGAAAAAAAGAGAGCTTGATCTTTCCCCCTCTGTGTCTAAATTGTCGTTGAAATAACCGTAATTGGAGAGGATTTTTAATCGGGTTTTGTTCAGGTGGGTCATTTGAGCTTTTGTTTCAGTTTAAAGTTGCACTTCTCAGCAGAGAATCACCACAACGTGCAAACCTTGTCATTTTATCCTGTGTGTCATGCTGTGAATAATGGACAATTGACCGCGTGCTTGTCGTGAAGGATGGTTGAAACTGAAGAAGCTCAAGATCCTTCACTGGCCTTGAGGCCGTCGAGGCAGTGCCGACTGTTGGCTGACAGGTTTATACTTGATGGCTGGTAAAGACGGGTAAAGCTGAGGGTTGTTTGTTGAAGGTTGCTGCTTGACGGTTGGTTGGTTAATGGTCAGGTGGAGATGGCTGACACTGTGGAAGTTAATGGCCGGGGGTTGTTGGTTAATGGTAGATGTCTGTTGAAGATGGCTGACAGTGTAAAGCTGCTGGTTAATGGTAGATGTCTGTTGAAGATGGCCAACGGTTTAGAGGCTCGGTTGTAATGGCAGAGGTCTGTGGAAGAAGGCTGACAGTGTAGAGCTACTGGGTGATGGTTGTTGGGTAATGGATGATATCTGCTGAAGATGGCTGCTGGTTTAAGGCTACTGGTTGAAGGCTGCTAGTTGAAGGCTACTAGTTAATGCTAGATGTCTGCTGAAGATGCTACTGGTTGAAGGCTGCTAGTTGAAGGCTGTTAGTTAATGGTAGATGTCTGCTAAAGATGCTGCTGGTTTAAGGCTACTGGTTGAAGGCTGCTAGTTGAAGGCTACTATTTAATGCTAGATGTCTGCTGAAGATGGCTGACGGTGTAAAGCTGCTGGTTAATGCTAGATGTCTGCTGAAGATGGCTGACGGTGTAAAGCCTCCCCACACCTGACAGGCACTGCCTCCTCCTCTCAGCTGGGTGATGAGGAGTGCTCCGTCTCCTGAGGTGGCCCGTGTCAGTTCTGCTCCACCTCAAACCAGACAGGGGCTGCCTTCACCCACTCCTCATGCTTACCCCCACACACCTACAACCCCCACTCACACACACACACACACACACACACTCACACACACACACACACACACTCACACTCAAACTCACACACTCACACACACACATACTCACACACACACACACACACACACACACCTATATCTCACACACACACACACACACACACTCACAATCACACTCACACACACACACACACACACACACACACACACACACACACACACACTCCTCCCTGCGCTCTCACACCTTTCTCTCTGGACCTCTCCCGTCCACCCTTGGACACTCACGTGAGCATCAGCTCTGTCCTAAGGCTCAGGCAGAGGCATGCTAGCCCTTCCGTGTTAGTCAGAATAGGGGAATTTGCATTATAATTCAAGGTGTCAAAGGCAACCGCTTCTCGCCGATGAACCAGTCTTGTGAGCTCGCTGTCATATAGTCCAGGGAACAATACGTTGAAAGGCTCTATATGTGAAAAATTATTATTTATTTAGAATTAATTATTATGTGATCTTATTCTTTCTGTGTTTCTCTTTGTATTTTCTTTATGTTGGTCATTTGTTTTTCTATCATTTTTCCTAAAATTAATAAATAAAAAATAGATAATATAAATCAGATTTGGATATTATTACATGTGAATTTCTCTGGGTGTGAGTGAGAGTAGCTGAGGGAGGCTGAACTAGCAGAAGGTGACTTCTACGGAAGCTCAAGAACGGCATCCCATTTTTCTTTGTTAGCCAGTCAGTCATTAGCCTAGTTCCACATCTGGATCCCCACAGCAATTTAAGAATATGGACTGCTCTCTCTCAAAAAAAAAAGCTAATTAGCCCAACTGCAGAGGAACATCTTGTTTTCCTGGCCCCCCTAATGGGATGGACCAAGGTCTTTTGAAATGCAAACTTATCAAGGAGACATGGTTAGGAGAGCGGTCCCCTTGGAGCTGTTATTCCCAGACTACTGTCTGTCCTCTGAGTTAATGAGTAAACATTAGGCCATCTTTACTCCATCACCCAAACCACAACCACTTCACATCGCCAACCCACCGCCAATTACAGCGCCGGACTCACACCAACTAAACACCGCTACACTAGCTGCAGGGTGCACATTTACATTCACAGGTTTATGAAATGTGAACAATAAACACCAACTAAACACCGCTAGACTGGCTGTAGAACAATGTAGAAGAAATAAATTCACATATTCTCAAAGGGTGAATGAAAGATATATACTAACAATCACTGCTACTCTGTCCACAATATGCACTTTTGTGTTTACATGTTCACAGAGTGTGAACAATATCGGTGAGGTTTGTTTACTCGTTTAGTATTCAAGTCAGGTGTAAGGTGGATACATGGTGTACATCGCCTCACCACCACCACCACGCTGCAACAAAATAAAATAAACTTGAACTTGATGCACTCTCAGCCCTGCGCCGGTTCATGTGTTGTATTCAGATTAAAACACACAGTAATACCTAAGCTGTGTGTGTGTGTGTGTGTGTGTGTGTGTGTGTGTGTGTGTGTGTGTGTGTGTGTGTGTGTGTGTGTGTGTGTGTGTGTGAATACCTAAGCTGGCCTCAGGGTCACCTGCGCCTCGGCTCGCCTCGTAGACCACGGACCCCCCGTGACATTTTGGAGGAGGTATACACAAAGGGCACACACGACCTGGGGCCTCCCTGTGAGGAACAGGTTCCGTGTTTGCACCTTTCAAATGTCTCTCCTCAGAGGTCACCCAGATATGATGTATTTGTGTTTGTGCGGAACATAGAAAACAGTCGCCGAAAAACCCACCGCAAGCCATTTCCCCAAAAGCAACATTACAAACACTTGAGTTATCTCAGAAACACATGCCGCACGCTTTTTTACAACGCAAATATCTCATTTAATTTCTCCAGAAAGCTAAGACAGATTTTTTCCCCCTTCTTTTCTGTCATAGTTCAAATTGAAAACAAAAAACTGGGCACAAAAAGGGGAGACTAATTTGATCTCGCTCCCCATTTTCTATCGTAGAGTTTTCATTTCAATGCCTGGGTCCTCTTCCTGCAGACGATGTGATTACATCTGGATACCTGTGAGCGGTAGAGGTCACCCTGAGCCCTCTGTTTAGAGGAGAAAAGGCTGCGGCAGTAATTGGGCAGGCGCTCACAGCTTTCTAAAGACGCGATGTTGTCTTGACCTTGACAGGCGGGCGGGCGGGCGGGCAGGCAGGCGGGCAGGCGGGCTGGCGGGTGCTGGCGGGCGCGGCGGACGCGAGGCAGGAGCTGAATGGAGTGGCGGGGGCATTCATAAACAGCTGAATCTGGGCTTTTGTGTGGCTTGATCTGAGCCCAGCAGGCAGACAGCGAGGAATTGCGTTGGGGACACACACTGATACACACACACATACACGCGCACGCGCGCGCGCGCACACACACACACACTCACACACTCACACACACACACACACACACACACACACACACACACACACTCACACACACACACACACACACACACACACACACACACACACACACACACACACACACACACACACACACACACACACACACACACACACACACACACACACACACACACACGTGATCCCAGTGACCTTGGTCATGATGAGTGTGTGTCATGAACTGAACAGGCACCCCCCACTCTTGCTCTGCTCACACACACACACCCACATCCTGTCAACCCCTAGACAAACAAAAATCACACCTATTCACTACAAACACAAACACACACACACACACACCTCTTGTTGTTAGACCTGTTCGGCCCCTCTCACTGTTCCAGAAATGTTTTAACAAAAGCCAAACATCTGAGAGCTGCACCTGGAGGAATATTTAATGATATCAAATTAGATATTCATCTTGTTATTTTGATATAAATACTGGTTCGTTTACAAACACAGACTCTGCGCCGTGTCGACCCCTTGTTGACGTATGGCACTGGGCTTGCTCCGGTGTGAGGGTATGGGTTTCAGGGTCCTAAAGGTGTGGACTCTTGTCCTAGGTCCCAGGGCAATGTCAGTGTCTCGACCGCCCCGCACAGCAGAGCGTAAACAAAAACAACCCCCTCTCCCCCCTCCCCCGTCCCCTTGTCCTGACAAGGTAGCCCCCGTCCGCTCCTGACCCCCCATTAAGGACTCATTAGCAGTAATGAAGTGTGAACCGCGTTAGGGAGGGCAAATCAATTAACGTGATTGCTTGCGAAATATGTAAATAAACAAACAAACAAAACATTCGTAGACCAAAAAAAAAAAAACACTTTTATACGCAGTAAGTTTGTGTGTCTGGCAGTAATGTAATAAAAATAAGAATAGTAAGAATACTAATGTGAAATCTTATGTAGTTTTACTCCACCATAAGGATGGTGTATCTAATGACCCATATGAGAGCTAAGTATCCGGGCAGACCCTCATAATGAACACATGCAGAGAACCACAGGTGGTCAAACGGGACACTTGAGGCCACTTGACTGCAATTTGCTGTTCATTGTTCCCTGTGTATAACCCTTTTTTAGTTCTCTATCAGGTTCCACACTGTTTTCTGTTATTTTTCTGCTGGTTTCAATGGTTCTGCTGTGCTACAGCTCTGCCACATGGATGGGGAGGTCTTAGAATGCAGAGGCAGTTGTAGCTCAAACTGATCATTCTTGTGAGCACTGGCACCTTATACTTAGCCCCGGTTGGTACCACTAGGGGGAGCTCTAGAGTCTGTTCCATGACCGGTGACCAGTCTCTCCGGCATGGCCTCAGTGATCGGTCTCCGTGTCCGGTCAATGCCTCTGGCAAGGCCTCCGTGACCGGTCAATGCCTCTGCCACCTTGAACTTACTGCTGGAGAGTCCCACTACGGGGAGCTCTGTCCACGGAAACCGATCGCAGAGGCCATGCCAGAGGCATTGACCGACCGGTCACAGACCAGACTCTGAGGCTCCCCTAGTGGTACCAACCAGTGCTAAGTATAAGGTGCCAGTGTTCACAAAAAAAAGGACCAATTTGAGCTACAACCCCTGTAGTGCTGACTGTGGTCATTTGTGTTTGTTTTTGTTGTTTTAATTTTTTTATTTAACCTGATTGTTCCTTTAGGAAAAAATAATCCATTATCCAAGAAAGACCTGGTCAGTTAAGTCCACAGGAAATTACCAAAACAAAGAAGATCTTACTTCCTTATATTTTACAGCTGTTTGTTTTAGGTCTTTCCATCCCCACTCCAGACACATTGTGTAACATAAATAATTGATTGTTCTACAGTTTGCACACAGTGCTTTAGGCCCTGGTGGTGCAAGAAAAGCCATGTCATAACATGTTCTCTAAAGCTCCTCCGGTTCTGTGATGAGGAATACCTATACTAGAGAATCAGGTTCTCTGGAGTTCCCCATGTTCTAACTGTGATCGGGAAGATGTCTACTGCAGTGGCAGGTTACCTGCGTTCCTCTGGTTCTAACTGTGATCAGGAACATCTGTATCGCAGTGTCAGGTGGATCTGGAACATCTGGCTGGGGTTGACTGCACTCAACTTGAGGAGGCCTGAGGCCTGAGAGGTGGGGAGAGGAGAAGGCCACGCCCCCCGCTGCGCCCTGCCCTGTGTCAGCTGTCACTTCCTGTTTGGGGTGACGGGGAAGTGGCCCAGGGAGTCTGCCACTGCTGACAGACGTAACGCTCCCAACAACAAGCGGAGCGGCCGGGAGGGGCCTGGGCTTTCTGGGATAGCGGAGTCTGGGATCTGCTGGGGGGAGTGGAGTCATGAGGGGAGAAGTATCAACACCAGCACAGCTGCATCATGTCAGAAGGTTCCTACAAACTGTCATCACAGCTGCATCATGTCTGAAGGTTCCTTAAAATTACCAGCACAACTGAATCATGTCAGAGGGTTCCTCAAAATGACCAGCACCAAGAGCTGTATCATACCATACGGTTCCTCTAACCAACCAGCACTTAGAACTGTATCATGTCTGAAGATTCGTCTAACTAACTGTCATAGAGGAAGGCAATGCCGTCAGGCCTCCCATTGGATTATAACGGCATT
>NC_045158.1:23469062-23479062 GCF_900700415.2 Clupea harengus | reverse complement strand
ACTGCTTAGGATGAAGCAGCATAAATTACTCTTATTTACTCACCGCGTGATAAACACGCCGTCAAATAACGTCACTCCACTGCAGTTTTTATAGAACAAATGAAAATTGTTATCAGGAAAAAGTAGGTCAAGTTCATCAATTAAAAGCAATCTTTCTTAGGGCCTCTCTGGCTAAATGGCCTGGTATGAGAGGCACCTTGACAAATGATTGATTTCATTATTTATGTCCTATAAAGCACTCAGCCATTTCTGCCTGAGTAATCAGAACTACAAATATTGACACAGCAGAAAAACCGAATCCTGAAGTGCAATCATCAAAGTTCTGAGTGAGTAATTAAATTTGTAATTTTCTGTGATGGTGTTGATGCCTAAAGTGGTTGATGAAATGGAAACATTAATTATGTTTACTGTTAATTAATTCATTATATAAATTGATGATAAACACATCCAAACACATGCTACACCTGAGGTCTTTCTGATACTGTATATATATATATATATATATGTATTGAAACAGACTGATAGACGTGTAACTACCTAAAGATACCAGAAGAAATCTGCACAATAGATGACATTCCTCTCAAAGCACACTGTATCTACAGTGTGTGTCATTATATAGATGTGTCTACAGTGTGTGTCATGCTATAGATGTGTCTACAGTGTGTGTCATACTTTAGATGTATCTACAGTGTGTGTCATACTATAGATGTGTCATACTATAGATGTGGCATACTATAGATGTGTCATACTATAGATGTGTCTACAGCGTGTGTCATACTATAGATGTATCTACAGTGTGTGTCATACTATAGATGTATCTACAGTGTGTGTTATACTATAGATGTGTCTACAGTGTGTGTCATACTATAGATGTATCTACAGCGTGTGTCAGACTATAGATGTATCTACAGCGTGTGTCAGACTATAGATGTGTCATACTATAGATGTGTCTACAGTGTGTGTCATACTATAGATGTACTGTATCTACAGTGTGTGTCATACTATAGATGTGTCATACTATAGATGTGTCTACAGCGTGTGTCATACTATAGATGTGTCTACAGCGTGTGTCATACTATAGATGTGTGTACAGTGTGTGTCATACTATAGATGTGTCATACTATAGATGTGTCTACAGCGTGTGTCATACTATAGATGTATCTACAGTGTGTGTCATACTATAGATGTATCTACAGTGTGTGTCATACTATAGATGTATCTACAGCGTGTGTCATACTATAGATGTATCTACAGCGTGTGTCATACTATAGATGTGCCTACAGTGTGTGTCATACTATAGATGTGTCTGCAGTGTGTGTCATACTATAGATGTGTCTGCAGTGTGTGTCATACTATAGATGTGATAGATGTGTCATACTATAGATGTGTCTACAGCGTGTGTCATACTATAGATGTGCCTACAGTGTGTGTCATACTATAGATGTGTCTGCAGTGTGTGTCATACTATAGATGTGTCTGCAGTGTGTGTCATACTATAGATGTATCTACAGCGTGTGTCATACTATAGATGTGAGTTGCCAGTTGCGTGTAGCTTTATGTTCAAACACAATGCATGGAAAGAGTCACGGCGCCATAACTAATCAGCATTTATGTTTCCATAGTGTTCAGCTGTCAGGTGTGGACTTCACTCCTTGTGTTTATTTCTTCCGTCTGTAAATATAATGGTGTGCTGGCTGCTGGCGTTAGTGTTGGACTGGGGCCCATTAGTGTTAGACTGGGGCCCATTAGTGTTGGACTGGGGCCCATAGAGTTAGACCGGGGCTCATAGTGTTGGACTGGGGCTCATAGTGTTGGACTGGGGCTCATGGTGTTGGACTGGGGCCCATTAGTGTTAGACTGGGGCCCATTAGTGTTAGACTGGGACCCATAGTGTTAGACTGGGGCCCATTAGTGTTAGACTGGGGCCCATTAGTGTTAGACTGGGGCCCATTAGTGTTGGACTGGGGCCCATAGACTGGGGCTCATAGACTGGGGCTCATAGTGTTGGACTGGGGCCCATTAGTGTTGGACTGGGGCCCATAGAGTTAGACTGGGGCCCATAGACTGGGGCCCATTAGTGTTAGACTGGGGCCCATAGACTGGGGCCCATAGACTGGGGCTCATAGACTGGGGCTCATGGTGTTGGACTGGGGCCCATTAGTGTTAGACTGGGACCCATAGTGTTAGACTGGGGCCCATGGGCTCATAGTGTTGGACTGGGGCCCATAGACTGAGGCCCATTAGTGTTAGACTGGGGCCCATAGACTGGGGCCCATTAGTGTTAGACTGGGGCTCATAGTGTTAGACTGGGGCCCATAGACTGGGGCCCATAGACTGGGGCCCATAGACTGGGGCCCATCGTGTTGGACTGGGGCCCATTAGTGTTGGACTGGGGCCCATGTCATGCATTCAAAACATGTTAGTGACATTTCCCAGCTGTTACATTTCACAGGTGACTACATACATATTACACCTCAGTACAATAACAGTAACAGGAGAGATAGAATAATATTGCACAAAAATAGTCATTTTATTTTAACTATTGAAATAACGATTGGGTAGTGTTTGGTAGTGTTTGGTAGTGTTAACCTACCTTCAGGATGAGAGTGAAAAATGAAATAACAGTGTGTGTGTGTGATGTGTCTCGTGTTGGGTAAAGGTTTGGTTGTGTTTGGTAGTATTTGGTGGTGTATGGTGGTGTTAACCTACCCTCAGGAGGCCAATGGCAGGACGGCGAGCGAGAGAAATGAAAGCATTAAAATCTGTGATCCTTGCAGCGTGTGTCCGGGGGAAAAAGGATGAGGTTCAAGGCATGTTTTAAAGATAAAGGAGGGAATGGGAGAAGGAGAAGAAGAAGAGAAGTTGAATATATATTTCACATGATAAGGGAAAGATGAAGCGCGGGGAGAAAAAAAAAAGATTCTATTACCGTGGCGACAGTTACAAAACTGCTGCAGTGTGAAGTAGCCTCTGCTGACAAGATGGATGCCGTGAGGGCTGACCTTGGCTTGGAACAGGAGCCTGTGATGTATGTATGAGAATCTGCCTGCTAAATGGACCCAGATTTGTAGCACTAATATACATGGAAGACCAGTACCAAAATCGCCAGCACTATAAATCAGCGGCCACTTTGGGTGTCATCTCTGGTTTATATTCCACTATTGTTCTGTCGTTGTAATACATGTCAGTGTCGTCGCCTCCCTCAAAAACGCTTTTTATAGGATTCGGGCTCCAGGGTTGCTGCGGGAGGAATCCCATCAAGTTAACAGGGTGCGTTAACGACGCAAGTTCAGTTTCAGCATTGGGGGCTCCTTTAAGCCAATCAGCTGTGGTACGAAGCTAGGGGTGCACCCCCGAACCCTCCCCACCCCCGAACCCTCCACAGCCCCGCACCCTCCACACCCCCCTCCCCCAGACAGAAAAGGGAGGCGTTGGCCATTATCTCTGCTTGTATGATCGACCTCAGTAATAAAGTGAGGGGCAGCCCCAGACAGCCGCGGCGTGTCTCTCAGGCACAGAGACGGACGATAAAGACCGACTGATGTGTGGTCTGCACACTCACCACACTCCGCCGTTATCAGCTCACATCTTAGAGCAGCCTGACGCCATTGCGACCCTCACCACTGAGCTTCCCTAAACATCTCACAACTACCTCAGAAAAACAGGGATGTTACAGTACTGTGCATTAGAACCTCACAACTACCTCAGGAAACAGAGATGTTAGAGTACTGTGCATTAAAGAAACCCAATCAATAATAGAAGGGAGCAGTAGAACAAAGAACCGCAAGAAATTAGATTTTATTTCCTGCTTGGGTTGAAAAACGACAATGAGGACACATCTGAGACATCTTCAGAGACGACTGGACAATGAGGACACATCTGAGACATCTTTAGAGACGACTGGACAATGAGGACACATCTGAGACATCTTCAGAGACGACTGGACAATGAGGACACATCTGAGACATCTCAGAGACGACTGAACATTGAGGACACATCTGAGACATCTCAGAGACGACTGGGCAATGAGGACACATCTGAGACATCTCAGAGACGACTGGACAATGAGGACACATCTGAGACATCTTCAGAGACGACTGGACAATGAGGACACATCTGCTTCAGCACAGATCAGCAAACCCTGGAAACAACAGTGGTCCTTTATTCGCCAAAGATCCAGGCCGGATTCATTTCAGAGACGACTGGTATGTGAACCAGTTCATCGATAAACCCTTTAACCCTCCTACTGTTCGTCCATAAACCCTTTAAACAACCAGTGCAAACCAGCCTAATCTCACTCAGCTATGCGCCCTGTGCGCTCCATCACCCTCAACACAAGGTCAGCCAGGTCCAGGGCCTCAGTGGAAACTGGAGCACATGTAATTTAATGTGTGTTATAAATACACATGCAGATGGACATGAACACGAGCAGACCTGCGCCCGGAAACGCTTCCCATTTATTTAATAAGTAGTGGAGGCTTCTGGGTAGCGGCAGTGTAAAATTGAATATTAACATGCTATACATGTCAGGGAAACAAAGCTGGGTTTCTGCGGGAATGAGGAGGATCTATTATTTGGAAATCCGGTTTGTTGTCTTGGCTGTCTTTGGAGAATCAGTCTTGTTAATGGGAGCGCATATGTGGGGACGGGGACGGGCACGGGAGGGGTGGGTTATAGGTATGGCGGGGGAGACTATGAAGGAGTCCAAACGAGGTTAGCTTTACACATTGATCCATTCCCTCCCATGTTAATTCTTTTAGTTAAAACTGAGTTAAAGTTGAGCGATGTGGGCGGATATGGGAGAAAGCGTGGACGACGCTCTGCTCTTCCTCTCGTGTCCTCCTCTCACCTCCTCTCTGACAGGGGCGCCTCAACGCCACCGGCACGCCACAGCAGGGCAAAACGCACAGCACTGGGCCAAAGGTGACTGTGTATGCTGCTTCATATGTGGGCCCAGGCCAGCCAGTCCCGCAATGCTGAAGACTACTAAAGACTACTAAAGACCTCTGAAGACTTCTCAAATCATAACTGCTGATGATCTATGTAGGAGCAACACCTCCCATGCACTGTCTTTAAACATATACAGCTATATAAACTGGATTGACTGTGTTTTAAACATATAAAGCCATATAAACTGGATTAACTGTGTTTAAACATATAAAGTTAGATAAACTGGATTCACTGTGCTATATAAACTGGATTGACTGTGTTTAAACATTTAAAGCTATATAAACTGGATTCACAGTGTTTAAACATATAAAGCTATATAAACTGGATTAACTGTGTTTAAGCATATCAAGCTATAAAAACTGGATTCACTGTGTTTAAACATATAAAGCTATATAAACTGGATTCAACGTGTTTAAACATACAAAACTGGATTCTTTGTCTAATAATGTTACTATAATGGGATTATACTTAGAATCTGTGGACTGTAATGATTGCCGTTATGTTGGTATGTACTGTATGTGTTGCATGACGTGAAATGTTCATGTTTTTGACGTACAAATCTTCCTTTCGATTTACAACACCGCTTCCAGCCCTCTGGCAGTTGGCACTAGTTCCATCCCCTGATGTTTAGTGACTTTGGATACTTAGAAAAGCATCAAAGGTATTATTATTATTATTATTATTATTATAAACACAGTGTTATTATACTCTTTCATCGCCTGCCATTTAGTGATGAACACTGTGTTATTATACTGTGTGAGACCCTATTATCCCCCCCCCCCCCCCCCCCAGAAAAACACAAGCTCAGAGGCAAAGTGAGGAGACAGATTTAGCATTTTCCATAAACGGCCACAACCACGTATGAATTCAGCGCTGTGATGCTTGGGCGCAGTCTGAAGTAGGTCTCCATCCTGAGCGGCCTGTCCTCCCGTCCTCCCGTCCTCCCTCGCAGTGAGACTCCCCGTTCCCGTCTCCCCCGCTCCCTGTCTCCCCCGCTCTCCGACTCCCCATATAAATCCCACTCCTGGGTATTTCCTCTAAGATGAATAGTTCCGCACATCTTGATGGGCCAGCGAAGCGTCCCTGTTCTGACATTTGCAAAATAATGGCATTACCCTGCCATTTAAACCCGCCTGCAATTCCTACTGGGCCCGCGCAGGTAATGCTTGACCTTGCCTCTCGCTGAGCGTGTGTTGTGCTAAGTGTTCAACCAAGCCTTATTCTTTATGGAGACGAATCGCCCGCTGAATAGAATGGGACGCTTGACAGCACTCTGCACACTGCCTACTATATTTTGTGTGTCACATGCATGACATCACGTACCTGTTAACACTTCCATGAAAATTCCCCTCAGGATTATGAACTGGCATTCATGCTTATGCGGTAGATAAACATTAATCTGGTGGAAAACAGTCAAAATGCTTTTAAGGCTCCATTCTACTGAGATTATGTAGATGACAGTATCCCATGAGGTAATCTAATACCTTCCTATTTATAAGGCATGTCCATAAAGCATCCCACATGCTTTTACAAATGTTTATACAGTATTCATAATTAATTATAGTGTGTGTATAACAGTTTATAAAATAGACATGGCTGTACTCATAAAGCATTATGATGGTGTAGTATAAGCCCTACTATCTATTATTATTATTATTATCTATTAAACTATTATTAGATTGTATGGAGTCACATTTGGCTCCTTAAGGAGCATTTGGTAAATAAACAGCATTTAACATAAGGCAAAGACGTCACCAGTGCCATTATAAAGTATCTCTCTGATCTTTCTGATACTTCAAGCTGTAAGAGCTTATACTATAACATCATAATGCTTTATGAGTACAGCCATGTCTATTTTATAAATTGTTATACACACACTATAATTAATTATGAATAGTATTAACGTTTGTAAATGCGTTTATAACGTTTTATGGATATGCCTGTGGATATAGTGCAGTTATTACTATGTCTAAATAATATAGACTATGTCAATCATTATAAGGCATTATGAGGTAATACTTTATAACCCTTTTTGAATGTGTTTATAGAATAGTAGGGTTTGAGTAAAGTGTTATCGGCATATGTTAATAAGGCAACTAATGTTTGATGGGGCTAACGGTGTTTCTGTCCTTAGCATATCTGATATATGATCAGTGAACATCACCAATGTCCAGTGTATGACTCCATGATTGTATGTTCACACACCTCCACCAAATCTCCAAAACCACCAAAGCATTGCCAAAATATCACCAAAACTCTGTCATTTTAAATGAGGATCCTTAGACCATTATTATAATTACCTTTATATATGTTTAATGGGGCATTTAAAATACCTTATAACATTTTGTATTATCCGTCATGGTTGCAAATAATTACATGCAACTGCAACTATTACAATTTACTACAGTTTATTGGACTGATGATTTTAACCTGAACATAACATGATATATCACTAGTAATATTATGAAACCCCTGAATGTGATTCTGTCCATAAAAGTGTGTTTATAAACCTACAAACTCTTGCATAAAGATGTTAAATGAAGATTAAGATTGTAGAAATGGCCGCATCCACAGTGTCAACCAAACAGCCCCTGACAGAAGATGATAGTTTAATATGGGGGTAACCTTTTCTGAAATCTTATAATAGCTGTGTGATATGTCTCACATTAAACTGTAGATGTTTAATAACAGCACATAAAACCACTACAGCTCTTGAACCTCACGAATGACAACTCTGTCATAAATAGTATCTGCATGAGCACCTTACAATAGCAGTCACCTTAAAGACGTGCAAACCCCCCTTTCCACACGCTTAATAGGATTTCACTTCTTTTGTGATGACCATCAGGTGAGCTGAATCAGTCACGTCTGCATCAGCCCCGGCCATTTCTGGGGTACTGATGCAATCTCTCTCTCTCTCTCTCCCTCCCCCCCCCTTCCTCCCCCCCCCCCCATCCTCCCTCCCTCTCTCTCTCTTGCTCTTGTTTTGTGTTTAAGCCCTCGTTGACAGAGAGGTCACTCAAGGCCACCTCCTCCCCGCTCCCTGCCTCCTCCCCAGTGCCGGCGCCTCGTGCGGACCTGGGTGTACATCATTCAGTGGCTTTGCCCCGGCCCGGGGTAATAAAAGCAATGATAAGTCCCCTCTCATCCCCGAGCTGCCTCAATCCAGCATGACGCCCGTGTTATTTAATCAATGTTCCAGTGTCCCGTTGGCTGCGCATTGCCCGTTCTTGCCCGCGATCCTTATCGCCGCGGTGATGTATGTATGAATCAGACGCAGCGCGGAAGGCTGCGATTCAGAGGGCGTGAATGAATGAATTATTAGGCGCAGGGAATGCGGCCCGATAGATATGGAATTTTGAACCCTGTAATATGTTTGCCTTCTGCTCCTTATCTCCGCGGGGGAGAGAGGAGAGAGGAGAGAGGAGAGAGGAGAGAGGCTTTATCTGGGTCTGCTGGAGGCTCCGTTCGTGGCCTTCGGGTTACTCTGTTTTTACTTTTAGTTTATTTTACAGTCGGAGGCTGGAGCCGTAGTGGGAGTGAGTGAGATATGATGTTAGTGCTGCTGTTGCATCTCTTCAGCTGTGTGCGTGCGTGCGTGCGTGCGTGTGTGTGTGTGTGTGTGCGTGCGTGTGTGCGTGCGTGCGTGTGTGTGTGTGTGTGTGCGTGTGCGTGTGCAAGTGTGTGTGTGTGTGTGTGCGTGTGCGTGTGCGTGTGCGTGTGCGTGTGCAAGTGTGTGTGTGTGTCGTGAGGCTGGCTGGCTGTCAGTGAGGTGTGTGTGAGAGCGGATCTCTTGACGGAGTGGCCCCCGGTGCACGGCCGGCTCTCCGACACGCAGAGGAGACGCTTCAGGAAGCTTCCAGAACAAGAGCAAGAGCAGCACCTACTGAAGCAGGGAAGTCCTACAGCCTGACAGACCAGGAGACCTGTGTCACCATGACAGAGAGACAGGGGAGGGGGGGGGGGACTGAGAGAGAGAGGGGAGAGAGGGAGAGGCAGAGAGAAAGAGGGAGAGAGAGAGAGAGGGAGAGGGAGAAACATAGAGGAGTGAGAGAGAGAGGGGGGAAGAAAGAGAGTGAGAGAAAGATGGAGGAGAGACTGATAGAGAGGGGGGAGAGAGTGAGAGAGAGAGAAAGAGAGGGACAAAGAGAGAGAGGGAGAAAGATAGAGAAGTGAGAGAGAGATGGAGGAGAGACTGAGAGAGAGGGGAAAGAGAGAGAGAGGGACACAGAGAGAGAGAGAAAGATAGAGGAGGAAGAGAGGGAGAAAGAGAGATCAACATTGAGCTTGAGCAGTGATTCAGGCGGACAGAGGTAGAGACCTGTGTCACGACGCTGGAATCAGAGCCGGCTCTCAGAGAGAGAGAGAGATGGAGAGAGAAAGAGAGATGGAGAGAGAGAGAGAGAGATGAAGAGAGAAAGAGAGAGAGAGAGATGAAGAGAGAAAGAGAGATGGAGAGAGGTAGAGAGAGATAAAGAGAGATGGAGAGAGGTAGAGAGAGATGATGGAGAAAGGGAAAATGCAAAGTTGTACATGTGCAAGTGATAAATAGATGTGTGTGTGGGGGGGGGGGGGGGCTGTAAACAAGACAAGCCCAGCTGATATTCGCAGTCGGAGTCAGAGTCTGGATGGTGGGGTAGTGCTGGGGTGGGGCAGGCCGAGGGTGGGGGTGGGGGGGGGTGGGGTATTACTATGGTGAGATAATCAGAATAATCTCCCTCTCCTCTGAGTGACAGCAGTGTGTGAGGACATGTTGAGGCAGCTGACTGGCATGAGGCATTTCCCTTCCTCGTGCCTCTCCTCTCCTTCTCCTCCCCTCCCCTCCTCTCCTCTCTGCTCTTCCTTTCCCCCTCCTCCCCTCAACTCATCTAAGCTCCTCTCCTCCTCTCGTCTCCTCTCCGCTCCTCCTCTCCCCCTCCTCTCCTCCATTCATCTGCGCTCCTCTCCTCCTCTCCTCTCCTCCTCCCCGTCTCCTATCCTCCAGCTCTAGAAGACTCCTCTAATCCCCAGGTCCTACTTTAATCACATGGAATTACAGAAACACACTTTA